>NC_084806.1:21699891-22004034 GCF_963583255.1 Pyrus communis | reverse complement strand
AAGAGAAAAGAAAGAAAGAAAGAAAAAAAAAAAAGAGCTTGAAAAAAAAAAAAAATAAATAAAAAAAAAAAAAAAAAATGAAAGAATAAGTGATTGAAGAAAGGTTCCAAAACACCAATTCTGGGCGTAAATTGTCTAAATTCTCCCTTTTTGTTCAAAAGTTGAGTTTTCATTCAAAAGTGAATTCTAAGTTGATTCAAATGCTTTGCTCACTATTTCTTTAAAAACCTTTGTTTTCCATATTGATGCGAGAATTTATACACACACAAATTAAACCCTCTTTTTGACAATTGTAGTATAAGTATAAGTAGGGATCGTTCTGGACCGGGGATTAGGAGGGATTGTTAATCACTTGGATTTGACTCAAAAACGTAAAAACGTAATAATAAACTCTAAACTAGACTCAAAGAATGTAAAACTAAACTTTAAAACACTAAGACAAACCAAAGACTCAAAATGCTTTTAAAAACACAAACTAAAATGATTTCTAACTAAATTGACATTAAAGTAAAGGGGGATTTAAGTTTATACGAAATTAAATTAAATGAACAAATTAAAACAGAATGTAAATATGAAATTGATGAAATAGAATGGATGAATGCTAGCTAAGGGGGTCATCTCCACATATGTTACACTTGCATAATAAAAAGATTTCCAATTACATTTCAATAAATTATGAAACTCATCACCCCGGGTTAATTAGGTCCGCTTAAATTAACCGTCAAGTTTTCCTTAAGTTAATGAATTGGATGGGTTAGCGCAACGCAATTCACAACATTCTCCAAAAGTCCTTTACGTGAACAGCACAATAAAGATACAATCAAAGATCATTAAGCATTATGAAAACTATAAGTGTTGACGAGGCATTCGTTACTATGATGAGCATGAAACTCGTGCCAAGAATTCATTTAACGCGATTGTTTATAAGCAACCTCCACTACTTGTGAATATAAGTTCATAACGATTAGGTGAAAATCACTTATATTCTAGCGTCATATTCATGCATGAAAATTAAGCGCGCATTCTTAATAAACATACATAAATAAGTTATCAATCAAACGGTTAAACAAATTGAATCAACAACTTATGAAATGCAATTAGAAGTAATCAAATCAAAATGCAAGCATAAACATATATTTCGAATCACCCCCTAGCTAAAGGGGGTTTAGTTTATCATAACTTTGAAATCAAAGAAACACCTAAACATTCCAACAACTCAAACTTGAATTGTATGAACGTTTAGGCACTCTTCTCTTCCATTCCTCATACGTACAAAACAAAGAGAATTAAATTTAAACTTTGAAATCAAAGAAACACCTAAACATTCCAACAACTCACACTTGAATTGTATGAACGTTTAGGCCCTCTTATCTTCCTCGTTGTTGTAGCACAAGGTCTAAGGTGAGGTTTGGGGGATTATGGAAATGGATGAGGAGTGGTGGAAATGGAAAGATGGTTTTTGGATTCTAAGGGAGACTCACGGCTAAGAGAGAAAGGGATGTGTTTGTGGTGTGTTGTGTATGAAATGAGATGTGAATTGAATGGGGAATGAATGCAAGGGTATTTATAGGAGTAGTGGAGGGAACATATGACTATGTCATTTGTAGGTGAAGTAGGTGGATGTTGTAGGTGGATGTTGTAGGTGAAGTAGGTGGATGTTGTAGGTGAAGTAGGTGGATGTTGTAGGTGAAGTGGATGTTGTAGGTGAAGTGGATGTTGTAGGTGAAGTGGATGTTGTAGGTGAAGTGGATGTTGTAGGTGAAGTAGGTGGATGTTGTAGGTGAAGTAGGTGGATGTTGTAGGTGAAGTGGGTGGATGTTGTAGGTGAAGTAGGTGGATGTTGTAGGTGAAGTGGATGTTGTAGGTGAAGTAGGTGGATGTTATGTTAAGTGATAAGTGATAAGTGATATGATATGTGGTTATGATATGACAAGTGGTTAAGTGGTGATGATAAGTGATAAGTGATTAAGTGATATGATATGTGGTGATGATAAGTGATAAGTGCATGTGGGTTAACTAATGAAGGAAATGCATGTGCAATGACAATGTGTTAGAATGGATGTGTGTTATGCATGGCATGATTGGGATTAGGAAAGGTTTAAATGTCCTAAAACTAAAGAGAACAAGGTTCCAACACTTTGGCTCCAATTAGGTCTTCAATTTCGTCCAACACTTTGGCTTCAAGCATAAGCTATCCGTCCTTAGCCCAAAAGTGCTCCAAAAGTCTCCAAAATGCATCTTTTTGCTCCTTTAGCCCTTTGGACCTACAAACACACGAAAATAGCTTAAAGTACTAAAATAACTAAAGAAACATAACGTAAATGTACGAGAACAAGCCATTTAAGTCGCATAAATATGCTCCTATCAAATACCCCCACACTTAGCTTTTGCTAGTCCTCGAGCAAAACAGAAAAACAAAACAAAAAGAACAAAACACAACCTACACCTTCCAACAATCGTATCAGGGACTTCCAATGCACATGACAAGTTAAAAATCATTATTCTCACAGATTTGAGCCATCTTTACACTTAAGTACATTCTTAATCATAGTCACCACATACTAGTTCACAATTAAGCAATTAAAACACATTTCAAATGTAGTAACATGCCTTTAGAGAATTCCCTCAATTTCTTACTAGATGTACTCTCGTTTTTCACACAGATTTTCTGACTACACACCCTACACTAGGTATATGTGAGAAGATTGATGTAAACATGTAGACGAACACTCACATATGTTATAATAGGGAAAGCATTTTCTGGAGTTAATAAGCATGTTTAGATATGATCTCATGAATGGAATGCTACTACTTAGACGCGAGAACCAGTGACACCATAAGCTCATACCAAGTTCAAACTCCACAATTGAAATACATAACACTCAATATAGAAGTCAAAGGGTAGTAACGGGGCTAGGGTATTGGCTAACAATGAAAGGTGAAGGATAAACAAACATTCTTAAAGCAATAGTGAGCAAAGTATTGAATTAGACACTTAGAATTCCCTTAAGAACGCAGAAGTCAACTTTGAACACCCAAGGGAAAATCACACAAAACTTAGGGCCATATTCAACTTTTTGGACCCTTTCTTCAACCATCAACGCTCGTGAGTTCATTCTTACTTATTTTCACTCCTTTTTTTTTTTTTTTTTTTTTTTTCTTTTCTTCTTTTTCTTTTGAATCTCAAAACATACATATAAACGTAAGAACAAACTTTTACTCCCCCACACTCATTTTCTTGCATAATGTAACTCAAAAGGAATTCATTTAAGTCATGCTCACTAAACTTTAAGAACAAGGGTATAGGAAAGTCCTACTCTAAGCTAGGTAAGGGGTGATGTGGGTAAACAAGGAATAAAGGCAAAACGAGGCTCAACAGGGTTAAAACTTACAACATATATGAAGTATGGGAAGTAAGGCTATTTGGCTATGGTGGTGGTCACTACACAACTTCTTCTTGAATATGTGTTATGCAAATCAATAACATGCTTTGAATGAAATGGGCATGAGTTCTAGCATTTGGAACTATATGATGAAACGCCTTCTAAGTAGTAACCAAGCAAAGAATAATGAGATCATGCAACGACTTTAGAAAACAAGAAATCATAGATTATACTCTCCAAAGAACGTTATAGGCTCAAGTCTCTCAGGGTTGTAGCGTTTGTTTGAGTTCCTTCCTTCAAGCATGTTACAAAAACGAATTTTTTTCTTTTATGATTGCATGTGAAGTCATACATTATAACCATAACCAAGCATATACCAAGAGTAAATCAAACTTTTCTCTATGTTTATAACTCTTTCTAACCGTCATGCAATTATAAACCAAATCCTTATCATTGTGTTGGAAGGTACCCTAAGACACAAACACACAAAAACGACTCAAAACACTCCTTTTAGGGTTTTTAAAACAAGTTTTTCAAATTTTTATGTGATTTTCGGAGTTATAAAACAAAACACACTAAAACACTCTAAAACAACTTAAAAACACCTTAAAACAGCAAGGAACAACATTTGAAGTTATGGGTGATAAAATCCCACGAATTTGCATTAAATAAACTTAGTTACCCCCCCACACTTAAATCAAACATTGTCCTCAATGTTTTAAGCATATGGTTCACACAAAACATAAGTAAACACACAAAAAACATTTAAACATACTAAACATGGCAGAATGTAATTAACAAAGAGAAGAGTTTAGGGACGCAAATCTGGTTATGGAGTGTAAATTCCCTCTTCTCCTTGGTGATTGCATTGAGGCTTTGATCTTTGTGATTCCACAGGCTTACTCTTGAACTGGTTTCCGCCCATCATTGATTTTCCTTTGTGCTACTCTTGAACTGGGCAGCAGGATTCCTTTTAGGGTCTCCCCCGAAGGTCTGAGCTTCCTCCTGCTATCTGTTTCTTTGTTCAATCTTTGCAGGAGTGGTCCCTTCTCTGGAAGTGTATCAACCGTTGAAGATGACTACTCGAGAGCAACGCTAGGTAAGCAATCAGGAATAGATTCCGGGCAGTTGGCTCCAGATCGGTAGACTGACTCCAAGTGCCGGCTGATTGCTTCTTTTACTTTGCCATGCAAGTAAGAACAAGGACAAAGAAAAAGACAGGGAAAGAGCATGATATGAGATATTTTTGCTTTTGACCTTGATGATATGAGATACCTTTGCTTTGAAGAAACGGTGAATGAATCAGCACATGCTTCAATCCGCCGTTTCCTCCTGGGTCATATGTACTCCAGGCATCTGGTATCATCTTTGGGGAAGAAGAAAGAATTGAGTATTTCGAAAGGCTTTGCTGGGAGTGCGCCCTCAGAGGTGAGGGAGAGTTGGGCATTTTCTTCAGGTTTGCCCTGCCATAAAAGACGAAGGTCGACATATATAGAGATAATATCAAGTGGTGGTACTTTTTACCCTTGTCGACAAACGTTTTGATCCCGCAAATCCGGCTTTTTGAAATAGTGGCGCCTCTTCGATCTTTGAATACGCCTCTTCGATTTCTGAGCAGGCGCCCCTTCGATTTCTGAACGACGCCCCTTCGCTTTCTGAACGACACGTGGTAGTGCAGATGCGGCTCCTTTTGACAAAGTTGAACGTGTCTTCTGAAAAGCAGAGAACGCGTCGCCTAAATTACGCCGGAAATTCCGGCTTTGCGAATTGGTGGACGCGTCGCCTTGGCTTCTTATAGAGCTATCGATCACCACAACAAACACACTCTGAAGAATTCCCATTCTTGAAAATCGACTCCGGCCCTTTGAGAATTAACTCCATCCACCCCTTCTCTTTGAACATCGTTGAAAAAAAATGGCGAACTCATCGAACCTTAGCTTAGATTTGAGTCTCAGCAGCGATCCGGTTGCGCCCCGTCAAGGTAATGTATGGCGCCCTTCTTTTTTATCTTCAAACGGTCCTCTTTCAGGTGAAGACTCTGTGATGCAGGACGCCACAACAGCTACAATAGTAGCTAAAAACCTCCTCACTCCAAAAGATAGTAGGCTGCTGTCAGGACGGTCCGATGAGTTGGCCGTTCAAGAGTCCCTCGCACTTAGTGTTCAGTGTGCGAGTTCTGTGTCCAACATGGGCCAACGCCTGCTTGCTCGGTCCCGCCAAGTGGAATCGTTGATGGCAGAGGTGGAAAGGCTTAAGCAAGAGATCCAGCAGCTTAAGTACGAGAATAGAAGTTTGCATGTGCTTGCAAATAACTATTCGTCGGGGATGAAGAGGAAGCTTGATGAGCTGCAAGAATCTGAGGGTCGAATTCACAGTGACCGTCAAAGGCTTGCGTCTTATCTCCAGAGGCACATTTTTCCTGGGTCATCCAGCGCTTGGCCAAGTATTGAGGCCTGGAATGCTCTAGCTCCGATGCCTCCCGCTCCGATGGCTTCTGCTCCGATGCCTCCCGCTTCTATGCCTCCCGCTTCTATGCCTTCCGCTTCTGCGCCTCGTAGTGGGGCTTCACGCAAACAACCTTTGTGAAGCTCCACCTTTCTCCATGTTTAGTATCTTTTTTTTTTTTTTTTTTATTTATTTTTATTTATTAACATAAATAAAATCAAACGGCATGGAATTGGTCCTTGAATGGAAGGTGATACTTGAAGTGAACCGGCAGTGGTTTGAATTCTAGTTTAGGTGCCTGATTCAAAAATAATAGCAAGTTAGTATAAAATCTAATGGAATTTGGAAAAAAAAACTTACTTGTTTTGTCCGATAAGAACTCAATGACAAACACCACTCCTTTGAAAGTTTCAGGGATATTGGATTTGGCCAGATTGCAAGTGATGGTTATGACTTGTCCAATGTCATCAAATTTAACTTCTTTGGATTTTGTGGTTTCAAGAACGTCCTCTTTGATGAATTCATGACATTCCTTACTTGTCACCTTTGGAAGGGCTTCCAAGATGTCTTTTTCACCTTCTTCTTCCTTGGAAGTCATGAATCTTGGAACAGGGTTAAAAATAATGAAATTTGGAACAACCATACCTGTATTAGATGGCATAGGAGCAATAGGTGCCTCCGGTAAAGGTGTTTCCACCCTTTTCGTGGGTTGGGTGTATTCCTCTTCCTTGTGATTTGATTTTGATGGTTGAGGGTCCGTTCCAACCTCCTTGTCACTTCTCAACATGATTTCCTTGGCAGTTTCAAATTCTCCCTTCGGATTTGCAATGGTTGAACTAGGGAGTTCGCCTTGGTCTTGAAACTGTCCTACGAACTCCGCGATCTGCCCAATTTGCTTATCCAAGTGGTCCAACCTTTGTGGTGGCTGCATAGGCGTTGAATAGAACTCCTCATATGGCTGCCAATATCCTTCTTGTTGAGCCTCATTGTCTTGAATTTGTGAGCCCTGCACCAAACAAATTAATTCATTAAGCTTTTGATTATAATCTATTGACGAACTTGAGTTTGGTTGGGCATATTGAATATGAGGTTGTGGTGGCTGCCAATATCCTCCTTGTTGAGCATTTTGAGGTTCCCACCACATAGAGTTTGAATGATCACTCCAATCCGAATTGTAAGTATTGGAAAACACGTTATTCCTTGATTGAAGATTAGATATATCAACTCTTTGCATTTGGGACCTTTCCATGAGCTGTGATAAAAGAGAAGCGTTATCAAGTGCCATGTTGTTCTTAACAAACAAAACACAAATAAAAACTAAATCTAAAAGACAATACAGAAACAAACAATCCAAGGGATTAGCAAATTTTCTAATCCCCGGCAACGGCGCCAAAATTTGATGCGAGAATTTATACACACACAAATTAAACCCTCTTTTTGACAATTGTAGTATAAGTATAAGTAGGGATCGTTCTGGACCGGGGATTAGGAGGGATTGTTAATCACTTGGATTTGACTCAAAAACGTAAAAACGTAATAATAAACTCTAAACTAGACTCAAAGAATGTAAAACTAAACTTTAAAACACTAAGACAAACCAAAGACTCAAAATGCTTTTAAAAACACAAACTAAAATGATTTCTAACTAAATTGACATTAAAGTAAAGGGGGATTTAAGTTTATACGAAATTAAATTAAATGAACAAATTAAAACAGAATGTAAATATGAAATTGATGAAATAGAATGGATGAATGCTAGCTAAGGGGGTCATCTCCACATATGTTACACTTGCATAATAAAAAGATTTCCAATTACATTTCAATAAATTATGAAACTCATCACCCCGGGTTAATTAGGTCCGCTTAAATTAACCGTCAAGTTTTCCTTAAGTTAATGAATTGGATGGGTTAGCGCAACGCAATTCACAACATTCTCCAAAAGTCCTTTACGTGAACAGCACAATAAAGATACAATCAAAGATCATTAAGCATTATGAAAACTATAAGTGTTGACGAGGCATTCGTTACTATGATGAGCATGAAACTCGTGCCAAGAATTCATTTAACGCGATTGTTTATAAGCAACCTCCACTACTTGTGAATATAAGTTCATAACGATTAGGTGAAAATCACTTATATTCTAGCGTCATATTCATGCATGAAAATTAAGCGCGCATTCTTAATAAACATACATAAATAAGTTATCAATCAAACGGTTAAACAAATTGAATCAACAACTTATGAAATGCAATTAGAAGTAATCAAATCAAAATGCAAGCATAAACATATATTTCGAATCACCCCCTAGCTAAAGGGGGTTTAGTTTATCATAACTTTGAAATCAAAGAAACACCTAAACATTCCAACAACTCAAACTTGAATTGTATGAACGTTTAGGCACTCTTCTCTTCCATTCCTCATACGTACAAAACAAAGAGAATTAAATTTAAACTTTGAAATCAAAGAAACACCTAAACATTCCAACAACTCACACTTGAATTGTATGAACGTTTAGGCCCTCTTATCTTCCTCGTTGTTGTAGCACAAGGTCTAAGGTGAGGTTTGGGGGATTATGGAAATGGATGAGGAGTGGTGGAAATGGAAAGATGGTTTTTGGATTCTAAGGGAGACTCACGGCTAAGAGAGAAAGGGATGTGTTTGTGGTGTGTTGTGTATGAAATGAGATGTGAATTGAATGGGGAATGAATGCAAGGGTATTTATAGGAGTAGTGGAGGGAACATATGACTATGTCATTTGTAGGTGAAGTAGGTGGATGTTGTAGGTGAAGTAGGTGGATGTTGTAGGTGAAGTAGGTGGATGTTGTAGGTGAAGTGGATGTTGTAGGTGAAGTGGATGTTGTAGGTGAAGTAGGTGGATGTTGTAGGTGAAGTAGGTGGATGTTGTAGGTGAAGTGGGTGGATGTTGTAGGTGAAGTAGGTGGATGTTGTAGGTGAGGTGGATGTTGTAGGTGAAGTAGGTGGATGTTATGTTAAGTGATAAGTGATAAGTGATATGATATGTGGTTATGATATGACAAGTGGTTAAGTGGTGATGATAAGTGATAAGTGATTAAGTGATATGATATGTGGTGATGATAAGTGATAAGTGCATGTGGGTTAACTAATGAAGGAAATGCATGTGCAATGACAATGTGTTAGAATGGATGTGTGTTATGCATGGCATGATTGGGATTAGGAAAGGTTTAAATGTCCTAAAACTAAAGAGAACAAGGTTCCAACACTTTGGCTCCAATTAGGTCTTCAATTTCGTCCAACACTTTGGCTTCAAGCATAAGCTATCCGTCCTTAGCCCAAAAGTGCTCCAAAAGTCTCCAAAATGCATCTTTTTGCTCCTTTAGCCCTTTGGACCTACAAACACACGAAAATAGCTTAAAGTACTAAAATAACTAAAGAAACATAACGTAAATGTACGAGAACAAGCCATTTAAGTCGCATAAATATGCTCCTATCACATATCCCTTCTTTGTTATGCACATACCCCAAGCCCCGTTACAACCCTTGACTTCTATCTTCAGTGTTGTGTATTTCAATTTGTGGAGTTTGAACTTGGTATGAGCATATGGTATCACTGGTTCTCGCGTCTAAGTAGTAGCATTCCATTCATGAGATCATATCTAAACATGCTTATTAACTCCAGAAATTGCTTCCTTTGAAATACATATATGTGAGTGTTCGTTTTTATGATTACATCAATCTTCTCACATATAACTAGTTTAGGGTGTGTAGTCAGAAAATCTGTGTGAAAAACGAGAGCATATCTTGTAAGGAATTGAGCAAATTCTCTAAGGCATGTTACTACATTCAAAATATAGTTTTAAATGCTTAATTGTGAATTAGTATGTGGTGACTATGATTAAGAATGTACTTAAGTGTCAAGATGGCTAAAATCTGTGGGAATAATGATTTTTAACTTGTCTTGTGCATTGGAAATCCGTGAGACGATTGTTGGAAGGTGTAGGTTGTGTTTTGTTCGTTTTGTCTAGTTTCGTGTTCTTTTGTTTTGTTTTGCTCGAGGACTAGCAAAAGATAAGTGTGGGGGTATTTGATAGGAGCATATTCATGCGACTTAAATAGCTTGTTCTCGTACATTTACGTTATGTTTCTTTAGTTATTTTAGTACTTTAAGCTATTTTCGTGTGTTTGTAGGTCCAAAGGGCTAAAGGAGCAAAAAGATGCATTTTGGAGACTTTTGGAGCACTTTTGGGCTAAGGACGGATAGCTTATGCTTGAAGCCAAAGTGTTGGACGAAATTGAAGACCTAATTGGAGCCAAAGTGTTGGAACCTTGTTCTCTTTAGTTTTAGGACATTTAAACCTTTCCTAATCCCAATCATGCCATGCATAACACACATCCATTCTAACACATTGTCATTGAACATGCATTTCCTTCATTAGTTAACCCACATGCACTTATCACTTATCATCACCACATATCATATCACTTAATCACTTATCACTTATCATCACCACTTAACCACTTATCATATCATAACCACATATCATATCACTTATCACTTATCACTTAACATAACATCCACCCACTTCACCTACAACATCCACCCACTTCACCTACAACATCCACCCACTTCACCTACAACATCCACCTACTTCACCTACAACATCCACTTCACCTACAACATCCACCTACTTCACCTACAACATCCACCTACTTCACCTACAAATGACATAGCCATATGTTCCCTCCACTACTCCTATAAATACCCTTGCATTCATTCATTCATGAACATCTCATTTCATACACAACACACCATTTTTCCATTTCCCTTGTAATCCAAACACCATTTTTCCATTTCCCTATTAATCCAAACACCACTCCCCAAACCATTCACACCATCAAACTATCCTTAGACCTTGTGCTACAACAACGACGAAGAGAAGAGTGCCTAAACGTTCATACAATTCAAGTTTGAGTTGTTGGAATGTTTAGGTGTTTCTTTGATTTCAATGTTTAAATTCAATTCTCTTTGTTTGTACGTATGAGGAATGGAAGAGAAGAGTGCCTAAACGTTCATACAATTCAAGTTTGAGTTGTTGGAATGTTTAGGTATTTCTTTGATTTCAAAGTTATAATAAACTAAACCCCCTTTAGCTAGGGGGTGATTCGAAATATATGTTTATGCTTGCATTTTGATTTGATTACTTCTAATTGCATTTCATAAGTTGTTGATTCAATTTGTTTAACCGTTTGATTGATGACTTATTTATGTATGTTTATTAAGAATGCGCGCTTAATTTTCATGCATGAATATGACGCTAGAATATAAGTGATTTTCACTTAATCGTTATGAACTTATATTCACAAGTAGTGGAGGTTGCTAATAAACAATCGCGTTAAATGAATTCTTGGCACGAGTTTCATGCTCATCATAGTAACGAATGCCTCGTCAACACTTATAGTTTTCATAATGCTTAATGATCTTTGATTGTATCTTTATTGTGCTGTTCACGTAAAGGACTTTTGGAGAATGTTGTGAATTGCGTTGCGCTAACCCATCCAATTCATTAACTTAAGGAAAACTTGACGGTTAATTTAAGCAGACCTAATTAACCCGGGGTGATGAGTTTCATAATTTATCGAAAGATCAACTGGAAATCTTTTTATTATGCAAGTGTAACATATGTGGAGATGACCCCCTTAGCTATTCTATCATCCATTCATTCCATTTCATCAATTTCATATTTACATTCTGTCTAGTTTATTTAACTTGTTTCGTTATTTCAATTTTCGTATAAACTTAAATCCCCCTTTACTTTAATGTCAATTTAGTTAGAAATCATTTTAGTTTGTGTTTTTAAAAGCATTTTGAGTCTTTGGTTTGTCTTAGTGTTTTAAAGTTTAGTTTTACATTCTTTGAGTCTAGTTTAGTGTTTTATATTGTGTTTTTACGTTTTTGAGTCAGTTTCCAAGAGATTTGCAATCCCTCCTAATCCCCGGTCCAGAACGATCCCTACTTATACTTATACTACAATTGTCAAAAAGAGGGTTTTGATAGGAGCATATTTAGGCGACTTAACTAGCTTATTCTTCTGCATTTGTGCTATTATTTCTTAGTTAATGTCGTATTACAACTCAATTTCGTGTGTTTGTAGGTCCTATGGGTTAAAGTATCAAGAAAGTGCATTTTGGTGCATTTTGGAGCTATTTTGGACACTAGGTGGTGAGCTTGCATGTGGGCTAACATGGATGGACGAATTTGGACTTCAAGAAGTTGGAAATGTGATAAGAAGAGGAAGGAACTAAGCTAGGAACAAAGTGGATAAGGTAGGAGCTCAAAAGAGGAAACATTATCCAAAACATTATCCAACCTTATCCAACATTATCCAATTATCCAAAACATTATCCAAACCTTATCTCATCTTATCCTATCCAAACCTTATCATGTCTTACTCCTAATTACATGGGGACTTAAATGGATCATTCTAGAACCTATTTCTAGAAGCATCCTAGTCTAGAAGGCCCAAATCTGCCACAAAACCTATTCTTTCTAGAAACCCTAGAAAAGTGGCGCCCAAACCTTTCTAGAAGGCTTTACCTTGCCTTGCAAGCCAAGCTACCCTCTCCCCTAAATCAGCCGCACCTCCCTAGGCCCAATCCCTTTGGGATTCTGATTTCCAAGGCCTAATCCTTGTGGATTTGGGTATACAATTCGTTTTATAAAACTATGTGGGCCAAAAACCTCTTCCTAGGTGGATTTGACAACCCATGGCCGAATTCTAGGGCCCTAATCCACCAAATCTGCTAAGTAAACCCTAATCTAATAAACCCTAGGACTATATAAACATATTTTCAGCCACAAATTCGTACCACCCCCTTATGCTATTCAGAAACCCTTGTGCCGCACCTCCATTCTCCATTCTACACATCCATAGACCTCCCTCCACATCCATACACCTCTGCCGCACCCTTCCCCACCATAATCAACCATCCTCCATCCCTCCAAACTAGAAAACACCATCCAAAACCACCAATTCCATCACCCAAACTTTGTGCCGCAGCAAGGAGGAGGAAGAGGAGCCAATCTGTGCTTCGAATCCATCTTGGAATTGCTGAGCATTTAGGTGTATTCTTTCTTATGATTTCAATGTTTAAATTCAATACTTTTTGTTGTGCAAGCATGAGGAACTAATCCCCCCTTTGGCTAGGGGGGGAAATTCGAAACCATGGTTATATTTGCATGATGATTTGATTACTTTCAGTTGTGATTTCATGAATGATGAATTCAATTTACTTATCTATTTTAATTAAAACTTGCTTATGTATATGAATTGAGAGTGCACGCTTGATTTGCATGCATAAACATGATGCTAGGATATGAGGGAACTTCACCTAATCGTTGGGAACTCATATCCATGAGTAGTTAAGATTGTTGGTCGCAATTATGTTAAGTAAATTCTTGGCATAAGTGATAGGAGCATATTCATGCGACTTAAATGGCTTGTTCTCGTGCATTTACGTTATGTTTCTTTAGTTATTTTAGTCCTTTAAGCTATTTTCGTGTGTTTGTAGGTCCAAAGGGCTAAAGGAGCAAAAAGATGCATTTTGGAGACTTTTGGAGCACTTTTGGGCTAAGGATGGATAGCTTATGCTTGGCGCCAAAATGTTGGACGAAATTGAAGACCAAAGTGTTGGAACTTTGTTCCCTTTAGTTTTAGGACATTTAAACCTTTCCAATTCCCTTATGCCGTGCATCTCCACCTTTCTCCCAAAACCATACACATGCATTCATTATTCATTCTCTCACATGCTCCCATTACTTATCATAATCACTTATCATTCACCACTTATCATTCATCACTTATCATTCACCACTTATCACTTATCTTATCATTCACCACTTATCACTTATCATATCATTCACCACTTATCATTCATCAAACACATGCATTCACATGTTTTCACAATCTGCCATCATTCCAACCAAAACCGTGCACATGCTATCACCATGCATTCACATGCACTTGTTCCTCCATCATTCCATCCTTTAAAACATTGCACATGCACTTTAATCATTCAACACATGCATTCATTTCATCATTTCAGCCACTTCATCATTCCATCAGATTTCACAACCTAAGTCACATGTACATTCATCCACCTTTCTCCCAAAAAGCTTTGCACATGCATTCACTCACCACAAACAAGTCACATGCATTCATCAACATATCTAGCTGTCATTCACATGCATTCCATCTTTTAATTTAATCACATGCACATTCACCTTGCATTTTCAGATTGTTCCTCCATCATTGCACCACAATGCAGCCACATGCACTTGTTCCTCTAACATTTCAGCCACTTGCACTCCCATTCTCTCCCAAAACCGTGCACATGCCTTCTCCTTGCATTTCCAGCCATTCCACATGCTATTTCAGCCACATGCACTCATAATCATTCAACCAACATGTGCACATGCAACCTAGCTGTCATGTTCCCCCCATTTCACCTATAAATACTCATTCATTCACACTCATTCATACACAATTCATTTCACAACAGAAATTGGTCCCTTGGGGCCGTGCCCTTCACAAGTCCATCCATTCCATTCATAAACACTCATCCATTGCAGAAATGTAGACCATAAAACTCCCTTGTGCCGTGCTCTCCCTTACAATCCAAACACCATCCTTCCATTTCCACCACTCCCCAAACCATTCACACCATCAAACTATCCCTAGACCTTGTGCTACAACGAAGAGGAAGAGAAGAGTGCCTAAACGTTCATACAATTCAAGTTTGAGTTGTTGGAATGTTTAGGTGTTTCTTTGATTTCAACGTTTAATTTCAATACTCTTTGTTTTGTACGAATGAGGAATGAACCCCCCTTGGTTAGGGGGTGATTCGAATATATGTTTATGCTTGCATTTTGATTTGAATACTTCTAATTGCGTTTCATAAGTTGTGGATTCAATTCGTTTAACTGTTTGATTGATAACTTATTTATGTATGTTCATTGAGAGTGCACACTTAATTTTCATGCATGAATATGACGCTAGAATATAAGTGAGTTTCACCTAATCGTTATGAACTTATATTCACAAGTAGTGGAGGTTGCTTATAAACAATCGCGTTAAATGAATTCTTGGCATAAGTTTCATGCAATCCATAGTAACGAATGCCTCGTCAACACTTATAATTTTCATAGAGCGTAATGATTCTTGCTTGTATCTCTTCTATGCATTCATGTTGAGGACTTGTGGGGAATGTTTTGAATTGTTGTATGCGCTAACCCATCCAATTCAATAACGTTAGGAAGATTTGAAGGTTAATTAGTGCATCACGGTTAACCCGGGGTGTTGAGTTTCATGGTTTATTGAAATGCAATTGGAAATCATTTTATTATGCAAGTGTAACATATGTGAAGATGAACCCCTTAGCTAGCATTCATTCATTTCAATTCCATTCAATTCTATCACACATTCACATTTACATTTTGCTTTAATTTACAATCTGTGCAATTTAATTTAATTTCGTATAAACCTCAATCCCCCTTTACTTTATTGTCCAATTTAGTTAGAAAGTGTCTTAGTTTATGTTTCTAAGTGTTTTGATTCAATTTATTTCCCAATTTCGTCCAAATTCACCAAAGTGCTCAAAACTGCCCAGAAAGTGATTTTAAGGCAGTTTTGAGTGTTTTGGGTGATGTTTGAGTCTTTTGGTTTGTTTTAATGTTTTAAGTGTTTAGTTTTACATTCTTTGAGTTAGTTTAGTGTTTTATATTGTGTTTTTACATTCTTGAGTCAAGTTATTACATAAATTCGTCCAAATTTGCGTTTGTGCTCAAATCTGCCCAGAAAGTGGTTTTTAGGCAGATTTGAGTGTGTTTGTGTTGTTTTGAGTCTTTTGGTTTGTCTTAGTGTTTCAAAGTTTAGTTTTGAATTCTTTGAGTCTAGTATAGTGTTTCATATTGTTATTTTACGTTTTTGAGTCAAATCCAAGTGGTTAACAATCCCTCCTAATCCCCGGTCCAGAACGATCCCTACTTATACATATACTACAACTCGACGAAAAGAGGGTTTAATTTGTGTGCGTATAATTCTCGCATCAAATTTTGGCGCCGTTGCCGGGGATTAGCAAATTTGCTAATCTCTTGGATTGTTCGTTTCTGTTATGTATTTTAGTTTTTGTTTTTGATTTGTGTTTTGTTTGTTGAATTCAAATACTAGAAAAGAACAACATGGCACTTGACAATGCTTCTCTTTTGTCACAGCTCATGGAAAGGTCCCAATTGCAACGCGTTGATATATTTGATCTTCAATCAAGGAATAACGTGTTTTCCAATACTTACAATTCAGATTGGAGTGATCATTCAACTTCTATGTGGTGGGAACCTCAACATGTTCAACAAGAAGGATATTGGCAGCCACCTCATATTCAATATTATTCCTTGATTGAAGATCAAATATATCAACGCGTTGCAATTGGGACCTTTCCATGAGCTGTGACAAAAGAGAAGCATTGTCAAGTGCCATGTTGTTCTTTTCTAGTATTTGAATTCAACAAACAAAACACAAATCAAAAACAAAAACTAAAATACATAACAGAAACGAACAATCCAAGAGATTAGCAAATTTGCTAATCCCCGGCAACGGCGCCAAAATTTGATGCGAGAATTATACGCACACAAATTAAACCCTCTTTTCGTCGAGTTGTAGTATATGTATAAGTAGGGATCGTTCCGTTGCCGGGGATTAGAAAATTTGCTAATCCCTTGGATTGTTTTATTTTCGTTTGTTTTTATTTTATTCCAGATTCTTAATCTTGTTTTGTTTCTTGTTTTAGGTACTTGTTTATGACTCGGAGTTCTCATCCGATTCGTGAACATATCCTGGAGTGATTGGGTTCTTCGTCCGGCTGCAAGACGTAAAAGAAAGCGCTACTTGGGAGGCAACCCAATGATTAAAAAAAAAAAAAAAAAAAAAATTTCATATATTAAATAAATTACTAAACATGGAGAAAGGTGGTGCTTCACAAAGGTTGTTTACGTGAAGCCCCACTACGAGGCGTCGAAGCGGAAGGCTTTGAAGCGGAAGGCATCGGAGCGGAAGGCAACGGAGCAGAAGGCATCGGAGCAGAAGGCATTGGATTTGACTCAAAAACGTAAAATAACAATATGAAACACTGTACTAGACTCAAAGAATGCAAAGCTAAACTTTAAAACACTAAGACAAACCAAAAGACTCAAAACAACACAAACACACTCAAATCTGCCTAAAAACCACTTTCTGGGCAGATTTGAGCACAAACACAAATTTGGACGAAATTAAGTAATAACTTGACTCAAGAACGTAAAAACACAATATAAAACACTAAACTAACTCAAAGAATGTAAAACTAAACACTTAAAACATTAAAACAAACCAAAAGACTCAAACATCACCCAAAACACTCAAAACTGCCTTAAAATCACTTTCTGGGCAGTTTTGAGCACTTTGGTGAATCTGGACGAAATTGGGAAATAAAATGAATCAAAACACTTAAAAGCACAAACTAAATTGATTTCTAACTAAATTGGACATTAAAGTAAAGGGGGATTTAGATTTATACGAAAATTGAAATAACAAAACAAGTTCATAAACTAAACAGATTGTAAAACGAATTTGATGGAATGGAATGAATGGATGATAGAATGGCTAAGGGGTTCATCTCCATACATGTTATACTTGCATAATAAAATGATTTCCAATTGCATTTCAATAAACCATGAAACTCAACACCCCGGGTTAATCGTGATGCACTAATTAACCTTCAAATCTTCCTAACGTTATTGAATTGGATGGGTTAGCGCATACAACAATTCAAAACATTCCCCACAAGTCCTCAACATGAATGCATAGAAGAGATACAAGCAAGAATCATTACGCTCTATGAAAATTATAAGTGTTGACGAGGCATTCGTTACTATGGATTGCATGAAACTTATGCCAAGAATTCGTTTAACGCGATTGTTTATAAGCAACCTCCACTACTTGTGAATATAAGCTCATAACGATTAGGTGAAACTCACTTATATTCTAGCGTCATATTCATGCATGAAAATTAAGCGCGCATTCTCAATAAACATACATAAATAAGTTATCAATCAAACGGTTAAACAAATTGAATCCACAACTTATGAAACGCAATTAGAAGTAATCAAATCAAAATGCAAGCATAAACATATATTTCGAATCCCCCCCCTAGCCAAGGGGGGTTTAGTTGAATTTAAACATTGGAATCAAAGAAACACCTAAACATTCCAACAACTCAAACTTGAATTGTATGAACGTTTAGGCCCTCTTCTCTTCCATTCCTCATTCGTACAAAACAAAGAGTATTGAAATTAAACATTGAAATCAAAGAAACACCTAAACATTCCAACAACTCAAACTTGAATTGTATGAACGTTTAGGCCCTCTTATCTTCCTCTTCATTGTAGCACAAGGTCTAAGGATAGTTTGATGGTGTGAATGGTTTGGGGAGTGGTTGGAGTGGCTGCAATGGAGGAGAAAAGTGTTTTGGTGGCTGCTGCAAGGGTGTGGAGAGGTTTTGACGAATTTCTGGAATATGGAAGAGTGAATGAATGAAATGTGTATGAATGAGTGTGTATTTATAGGTGAAATGGGGGGAACATGACAGCTAGGAGGGAATGTGGCTGCATGTTTGAATGATTAAAGGATGCATGTGGGTTGGAATTGCATGTGCAATGAATATGTGGCTGCATGTGCAAGGGGACAATCTGAAAATGCATGTGAAAGCATGTGTTGGCTGCAATGATGAAATGGATGGGAGTGCATGTGGCTTAATTAATTAAAGGGAGTGCATGTGCAATGTTTTAAAGGATGGAATGCATGTGAATATGATGGAAATCTGATATGGTGATGGGAGATGCATGTGGCTGATTTATGCATGTGAATGCATGTGGCTGCAATGGATTAGGAATCCTTCAATTTCGTCCATTCCTTTTGCTCCAAACATAAGCTATCCATTCCAAGTCCAATTTTGCTCCAAAATGCTCCAAAATGCATCTTTTTGCTTCCTTAGCCATATGAACCTAAAAACACACGAAAATGGCTTAAACGACTAAAACAACTATGAATTAACAATATAAATGCACGAAAACATGCTAAGTAAGTCGCCTAAATATGCTTCTATCATATATACATGTTAATAATTCCAGAAAATGCTTTCCTTGTTATAACATATGTGAGTGTTCGTCTACATGTTTACATCAATCTTCTCACATATACCTAGTGTAGGGTGTGTAGTCAGAAAATCTGTGTGAAAAACGAGTGCATATCTTGTAAGGATTTGAGCAAATTCTCTAAAGCATGTTACTACATTCAAAACATAGTTTTAAATGCTTAATTGTGAAATAATATGTGGTGACTATGAGTAAGAATGTACTTAAGTGTGAAGATGACAAAAATCTATGGGACTAATGATTTTTAACTTGTCATGTGCATTGGAAATCCGTGAGACGATTGTTGGAAGGTGTAGGTTGTGTTTTGTTCGTTTTGTCTAGTTTCGTGTTCTTTTGTTGTTTTGTTTTGCTCGAGGACTAGCAAAAGATAAGTGTGGGGGTATTTGATAGGAGCATATTCATGCGACTTAAATGGCTTGTTCTCGTGCATTTACGTTATGTTTCTTTAGTTATTTTAGTCCTTTAAGCTATTTTCGTGTGTTTGTAGGTCCAAAGGGCTAAAGGAGCAAAAAGATGCATTTTGGAGATTTTTGGAGCACTTTTGGGCTAAGGATGGATAGCTTATGCTTGGAGCCAAAGTGTTGGACGAAATTGAAGACCTAATTGGAGCCAAAGTGTTGGAACCTTGTTCTCTTTAGTTTTAGGACATTTAAACCTTTCCTAATCCCAATCATGCCATGCATAACACACATCCATTCTAACACATTGTCATTGCACATGCATTTCCTTCATTAATTAACCCACATGCTCCCATTACTTATCATAACCACATATCATATCACTTATCACTTATCACTTATCATAACCACTTATCACATCATAACCACATATCATATCACTTATCACTTATCACTTATCATCATCACTTTAGCTTTAATTCACATGAACATTCACTCACCACAAACATTTCACATGCTTTCCTATTCAATTAAATCAGCCACATGCATTCATCATCATAACCTAGCTGTCATTCCACTTCATTGCACATGCATCTTCAAAGAAATCAGATTTCCATCATATTCACATGCATTCATCATCATAACCTAGCTGTCATTCCACTTCATTGCACATGCATCTTCAAAGAAATCAGATTTCCATCATATTCACATGCATTCCATCTTTTAATTTAATCACATGCACATTCACCTTGCTTTGCAGAAAATCCACTTCATAACATATGCATCTTGGCAGATTTCACATGCACTCATGCACATTCACCTTAATCATTCACATAGCTTTAATCCACATGCATTTCCACCTAGATTTCCACCTCACAACCACCAGAAATCAACCAAAAACGTGCATTCCCTTTCATTTCTGTCAAAACACATGCATTTCCACCCTTTAATCACATGCACAAACAGCCACATGCATCTCCCATCACCATTTCAGATTTCCACCAAGTTCCTAGCTGTCATGTTCCCCCCATTTCACCTATAAATACTCATTCATTCATTCTCATTCATACACAATCCATTCACCACAGAAATAAGGCCTTTGTGCCAGAAATTCACCCATTCCAAACACTCTTCCATACACTCATCCATTGCAGAAATGTAGACCATCAAACTCCCTTGTGCCATGCTCTCCCTTACAATCCAAACACCATCCTTCCATTCCTCCACCACTACCCAAACCATTCACACCATCAAACTATCCTTAGACCTTGTGCTACAACGAAGAGGAAGAGAAGAGTGCCTAAACGTTCATACAATTCAAGTTTGAGTTGTTGGAATGTTTAGGTGCTTCTTTGATTTCAATGTTTAATTTCAATACTCTTTGTTTTGTACGAATGAGGAATGGAAGATAAGAGGGCCTAAACGTTCATACAATTCAAGTTTGAGTTGTTGGAATGTTTAGGTGTTTCTTTGATTCTCTTTGTTTTGTACCATGAGGAACTAAACCCCCTTGGTTAGGGGGTGATTCGAATATATGTTTATGCTTGCATTTTGATTTGAATACTTCTAATTGCGTTTTATAAGTTGTGGATTCAATTTGTTTAACCGTTTGATTGATAACTTATTTATGTATGTTTATTGAGAGTGCACGCTTAATTTTCATGCATGAATATGACGCTAGAATATAAGTGAGTTTCACCTAATAGTTATGAACTTATATTCACAAGTAGTGGAGGTTGCTTATAAACAATCGCGTTAAATGAATTCTTGGCATAAGTTTCATGCAATCCATAGTAACGAATGCCTCGTCAACACTTATAATTTTCATAGAGCGTAATGATTCTTGCTTGTATCTCTATTATGCAATCATGTAGGGGACTTGTGGGGAATGTTTTGAATTGTTGTATGCGCTAACCCATCCAATTCAATAACGTTAGGAATATTTGAAGGTTAATTAGTGCATCACGGTTAACCCGGGGTGTTGAGAATTCATGGTTTATTGAAATGCAATTGGAAATCATTTATTATGCAAGTATAACATGTATGGAGATGAACCCCTTGGCTAGCATCCATCCATTCATTACATTTCATCACATTCATATATACTATCTGTCTTAATTCGAATCTGTACATTTTATTTAATTTCGTATAAAACTCAATCCCCCTTTACTTTATTGTCCAATTTAGTAGAAAGTGTTTTAGTTTATGTTTATAAGTGTTTTGATTCATTTTGTTACATAATTTCGTCCAAATTCACCAAAGTGCTCAAAACTGCCCAGAAAGTGATTTTAAGGCAGTTTTGAGTGTTTTGGGTGATGTTTGAGTCTTTTGGTTTGTTTTAATGTTTTTAAGTGTTTAGTTTTACATTCTTTGAGTTAGTTTAGTGTTTTATATTGTGTTTTTACGTTCTTGAGTCAAGTTATTACTTAATTTCGTCCAAATTTGTGGTTTTGCTCAAATCTGCCCAGAAAGTGGTTTTTAGGCAGATTTGAGTGTGTTTGTGTTGTTTTGAGTCTTTTGGTTTGTCTTAGTGTTTTAAAGTTTAGTTTTGCATTCTTTGAGTCTAGTATAGTGTTTCATATTGTTATTTTACGTTTTTGAGTCAAATCCAAGTGGTTAACAATCCCTCCTAATCCCCGGTCCAGAACGATCCCTACTTATACTTATACTACAATTGTCAAAAAGAGGGTTTAATTTGTGTGCGTTTAAATCACGCATCAAATTTTGGCGCCGTTGCCGGGGATTAGAAAATTTGCTAATCCCTTGGATTGTTTTATTTTCGTTTGTTTTTATTTTATTCCAGATTCTTAATCTTGTTTTGTTTCTTGTTTTAGGTACTTGTTTATGACTCGGAGTTCTCATCCGATTCGTGAACATATCCTGGAGTGATTGGGTTCTTCGTCCGGCTGCAAGACGTAAAAGAAAGCGCTACTTGGGAGGCAACCCAATGATTAAAAAAAAAAAAAAAAAAAAAAAATTTCATATATTAAATAAATTACTAAACATGGAGAAAGGTGGTGCTTCACAAAGGTTGTTTACGTGAAGCCCCACTACGAGGCGTCGAAGCGGAAGGCTTTGAAGCGGAAGGCATCGGAGCGGAAGGCAACGGAGCAGAAGGCATCGGAGCAGAAGGCATCGGAGCAGAAGGCATCGGAGCGGGAGGCATCGGAGCTAGAGCATTCCAGGCCTCAATACTTGGCCAAGCGCTGGATGAGCCAGGAAAAAGGTGCCTCTGGAGGAAAGACGAAAACCTTTGACGGTCACTGTGAATCCGACCTTCAGACTCTTGCAGCTCATCAAGCTTCCTCTTCATGCCCGTCGAATAGTTGTTGGCAAGCACGTGCAAACTTCTATTCTCGTACTTAAGCTGCTGGATCTCTTGCTTAAGTCTTTCCACCTCTGCCATCAATGATTCCACCTGACGGGACCGAGCAAGCAGGCGTTGGCCCATGTTGGACACAGAACTCGCACACTGAACACTAAGTGCGAGGGACTCTTGAACGGCCAACTCATCGGACCGTCCTGACAGCAGCCTACTATCTTTTGGAGTGAGGAGGTTCTTAGCTACTATTGTAGCTGTTGTGGCGTCCTGCATCACGGAGTCTTCACCTGTAAGAAGACCGTTAGAAGATAAAAAAGAAGGGCGCCATACGTTACCTTGACGCGGCGCGCCCGTATCACTGCTAAGGCTCAATTCCAAGCTAAGGTTCGATGAGTTTGCCATTTTTCAAAAGTGTTCAAAGAGAAGGGATGGAGTTAAATTTCAAAGGGCCGGAGTCGATTTTCAAGAATGGGAAATCTTCAGAGTGTGTTTGTTGTGGTGATCGATAGCTCAATAAAAAAGCCAAAGCGACGCGTCCACCGATTCAAAAAGCCGGAATTTCCGGCGTAATTTAGGCGACGCGTTCTCAGCTTTTCGGAAGACGTGTTCAGACTTTGTCAAAAGATTTCTTCTTTTCAGAAAACACGTGGAGGCCATCATCACAACTACACATCTTTAGCCGACAAGCGCAAAGTTCGGCGACGCTTTCTCTGCTTTTCAGAAAACGCGTGCAGCTTTGTCAAAAGGAGCCGCATCCGCACTACTACGTGTCGTTCAGAAAGCAAAGGGGCGTCGTTGATAGGAGCCTATTCATGCGACTTAAATAGCTTGTTCTCGTGCATTTACGTTATGTTTCTTTAGTTATTTTAGTACTTTAAGCTATTTTCGTGTGTTTGTAGGTCCAAAGGGCTAAAGGAGCAAAAAGATGCATTTTGGAGACTTTTGGAGCACTTTTGGGCTAAGGACGGATAGCTTATGCTTGAAGCCAAAGTGTTGGACGAAATTGAAGACCTAATTAAAGACCAAAGTGTTGGAACCTTGTTCCCTTTAGTTTTAGGACATTTAAACCTTTCCTTTATCCTTAGCCGTGCATAACATTCCAACATTCCACACTATCACATATCATACATCACATATCACTTATCACATATCATTCACCACTTATCATATCATACACTCAATCACTTATCACATATCACTTACCACTTATCATTCACCACATATCATTCACCACTTATCATATCATACATTCATTTATCACTTATCATAATCATTCACTTATCACTTAACATATCATAAACTTATCACTTATCACTCATAATCACCTACAACATCCACCTACTTCACCTACAACATCCACTACTTCACCTACAACATCCACCTACTTCACCTACAACCTCCACTTACTTCACCAACCTCACACATCCACTACTTCACCTACAACATCCACCTACTTCACCTACAACATCCACTTACTTCACCAACCTCACACACTTACTTCACCTACAAATGACATAGCCATATGTTCCCTCCACTACTCCTATAAATACCCTTGCATTCATTCATTCAGGGACATCTCATTTCATACACAACACATTACAAACACATTCTCCCTTCCCTAGCCGTGAGCTTCCCATCTCTCCCCTTATAATCCAAACACCATTTTTCCATTCCCCTTCCACTTCTCCACCACTCCTCTTCCATTCCACACTTCCATCCCCCAAACCAATTATCCCTAGACCTTATGCTACAATAAAGAGGAAGAGAAGAGAGCCTAAACGTTCATACAATTCAAGTTTGAGTTGTTGGAATGTTTAGGCGTTTCTTTGATTTCAATGTTTAATTTCAATTCTCTTTGTTTTGTATGAGGAACTAAACCCCCCTTTAGCTAGGGGGTGATTCGAAATATATGTTTATGCTTGCATTTTGATTTGATTACTTCTAATTACGTTTCATAAGTTGTGAATTCAATTTGTTTAACTGTTTTATTGATAACCTATTTATGTATGTTTATTGAGAGTGCACACTTAATTTTCATGCATGAATTTGACGCTAGAATATAAGTGAATTTCACCTAATCGTTATGAACTTATATTCACAAGTAGTGGAGGTTGCTTATAAACAATCGCGTTAAACGAATTCTTGGCATAAGTTTCATGCAATCATAGTAACGAATGCCTCGTCAACACTTATAGTTTTCAAAGAACTTAATGATTCTTGCTTGTATCTCTATTATGCAATTCATGTAGGGAACTTGTGAGGAATGCTTTGGGTTGTCGTATGCAATCATCCAATTCATTAACTTAAGGAAAACTTGACGGTTAATTTAAACGGACCTAATTAACTTGGAGTGTTGAGAATTAATGATTTATTGAAATGCAATTGGAAATCGTTTTATTATGCAAGTATAACATGTATGGAGATGAACCCCTTAGCTAGCATTCATCCATTCAATTCCATCACATTCATATTTACATTCTGTCTAGTTTATTAACTTGTTTCGTTATTTCAATTTTCGTAAAACCTCAACCCCCCTTTACTTTTAATGTTCATTTTAGTTAGAATTCAATTTAGTTTGTGTTTTTAAAGCATTTTGAGTTTTTGGTTTGTCTTAGTGTTTTAAACTTTAATTTTGAATTCTTTGAGTCTAGTTTAGTGTTTTATATTGTGTTTTTATGTTTTTGAGTCAAATCCAAGTGATTAACAATCCCTCCTAATCCCCGGTCCAGAACGATCCCTACTTGCACATATACTACAATTTGACGAAAAGAGGGTTTAATTTGTGTGCGTATAAATCTCGCATCAAATTTTGGCGCCGTTGCCGGGGATTAGAAAATTTGCTAATCCCTTGGATTGTTTGTTTCTGTATTGTCTTTTAGATTTAGTTTTTATTTGTGTTTTGTTTGTTAAGAACAACATGGCACTTGATAACGCTTCTCTTTTGTCACAGCTCATGGAAAGGTCCCAAATGCAAAGAGTTGATATATCTAATCTTCAATCAAGGAATAACGTGTTTTCCAATACTTACAATTCGGATTGGAGTGATCATTCAAACTCTATGTGGTGGGAACCTCAAAATGCTCAACAAGGAGGATATTGGCAGCCACCACAACCTCATATTCAATATGCCCAACCAAATTTAAGTTCGTCAATAGATTATAATCAAAAGCTTAACGAATTAATTTGTTTGGTGCAGGGCTCACAAAATCAAGACAATGAGGCTCGACAAGAAGACAAAAGGTTGGATCACTTGGAAAAGCAAATTGGGCAGATAGCGGAGTTCGTAGGACAATTTTGCGACCAAGGCAAACTCCCTAGTTCAACCATTGTAAATCCGAAGGGAGGATTTGAAGCACCTTTGCCGGAAGCACTTATTGCTCCTACGCCATCTAATTCAAGTAAGGTTGTTCCAATTAGTTCTAACCCCATTCCACCTAATATCCCTATTCCTTGCAGGTTCATGAATTCCAAGGAAGAAGAAAGTGAAAAAGACATCTTGGAAGACCTTCCAAAGGTGCAAAGTAGGGAATTTCATGAATTCATCAAAGGGGATATACTTGAGACAACAATGCCCAAAAAAAGTTGAATTTGATGACATTGGACAAGTCATAACCATCACATGCAATCTGGCCAAGTCCAATATCCCTGAAACTTTCAAAGGAGTGGTGTTTGTCATTGAGTTCTTGTCAGACAAAACAAGTAAGTCATTTTTTTCAAATTCCATTACATTTTATACTAACTTGTTGTTTTTTATGAATCAGGCACCTACATTAGAATTCAAACCAATGCCGGTTCACTTCAAGTATCACCTTCCATTCAAGGACCAATTCCATGCCGTTTGATTTTATTTATGTTAAAAAAAAAAAAAAAAAAAAAAAATAATAATAATAATAAAAGTGGCGAGGCTTCACAAAGGTTGTTTACTTAAAGACCCACTACGTGGCAAAACTCTTGAAGCGGAAGGCATCGAGACGGAAGGCATCGGGGCAGAAGACATAGGAGCGGAAGGCATCGGAGCTAGAGGCATCGAAGATAGAGCATTCGAGGCCTCAATACTTGGCCAAACGCTGGATGATCCAGGAAAAAGGTGCCTCTGGAGGAAAGACGAAAACCTTTGACGGTCACTTTGAATCCGACCTTCAGACTCTTGCAGTTCATCAAGCTTCCTCTTCATGCCCGTCGAATAGTTGTTGGCAAGCACGTGCAAACTTCTATTCTCATGCTTAAGCAGTTTGATCTCCTGCTTAAGACTTTCCACCTCTGCCATCAATGATTCCACCTGACGGGAGCGAGCAAGCAGGCGTTGGCCCATGTTGGACACAGAACTCGCACACTGAACACTAAGTGCGAGGGACTCTTGAACGGCCAACTCATCGGACCGTCCTGACAGCAGCCTACTATCTTTTGGAGTGAGGAGGTTCCTAGCTACTATTGTAGCTGTTGTGGCGTCCTGCATCACGGAGTCTTCACCTGTGAGAGGACCGTTAGAAGATAAGAAAGAAGGGCGCCATACGTTACCTTGACGCGGCGCGCCCGTATCACTGCTAAGGCTCAATTCCAAGCTAAGGTTCGATGGGTTTGCCATTTTTCAAAAGTGTTCAAAGAGAGGGGCGGATGGAGTTAATTCTGAAAGGGCCGGAGTCGATTTTCAAGAATGGGAATTCTTCAGAGTGTGTTTGTTGTGGTGATCGATAGCTCTATAAGAAGCCAAGGCGACGCGTCCACCAATTCGAAAAGCCGGAATTTCCGGCGTAATTTAGGCGACGCGTTCTCTGCTTTTCAGAAGACGCGTTCAACTTTGTCAAAAGATTTCTGACAAAGCTGAAAACACGTGGAGGCCATCATCGCATCTACACATCTTTAGCCGACAAGCGCAAAGTTCGGCGACGCTTTCTCTGCTTTTCAGAAGACGCGTGCAGCTTTGTCAAAAGGAGCCGCATCTGCACTACCACGTGTCGTTCAGAAAGCGAAGGGGCGTCATTCAGAAATCGAAGGGGCGCCTGCTCAGAAATCGAAGAGGCGTATTCAAAGATCGAAGAGGCGCCACTATTTCAAAGAGCCCGATTTGCGGGATCAAAACGTTTGTCGACAAGGGTAAAAAGTACCACCACTTGATATTATCTCTATATATGTCGACTGATAGGAGCATATTCATGCGACTTAAATAGCTTGTTCTCGTACATTTACGTTATGTTTCTTTAGTTATTTTAGTACTTTAAGCTATTTTCGTGTGTTTGTAGGTCCAAAGGGCTAAAGGAGCAAAAAGATGCATTTTGGAGACTTTTGGAGCACTTTTGGGCTAAGGACGGATAGCTTATGCTTGAAGCCAAAGTGTTGGACGAAATTGAAGACCTAATTGGAGCCAAAGTGTTGGAACCTTGTTCTCTTTAGTTTTAGGACATTTAAACCTTTCCTAATCCCAATCATGCCATGCATAACACACATCCATTCTAACACATTGTCATTGAACATGCATTTCCTTCATTAGTTAACCCACATGCACTTATCACTTATCATCACCACATATCATATCACTTAATCACTTAATCACTTATCACTTATCATCACCACTTAACCACTTATCATATCATAACCACATATCATATCACTTATCACTTATCACTTAACATAACATCCACCTACTTCACCTACAACATCCACCCACTTCACCTACAACATCCACCCACTTCACCTACAACATCCACCTACTTCACCTACAACATCCACCTACTTCACCTACAACATCCACTTCACCTACAACATCCACCTACTTCACCTACAACATCCACCTACTTCACCTACAAATGACATAGCCATATGTTCCCTCCACTACTCCTATAAATACCCTTGCATTCATTCATTCATGGACATCTCATTTCATACACAACACACCACAAACACATCCCTTTCTCTCTTAGCCGTGAGTCTCCCTTAGAATCCAAAAACCATCTTTCCATTTCCATCACTCCTCACTCCATTCCACACTTCCATTCCCCCAAACCAACTATCCTTAGACCTTATGCTACAATAAAGAGGAAGAGAAGAGGGCCTAAACGTTCATACAATTCAAGTTTGAGTTGTTGGAATGTTTAGGTGTTTCTTTGATTTCAATGTTTAATTTTAATTCTCTTTGTTTTGTATGAGGAACTAAACCCCCCTTAGCTAGGGGGTGATTCGAAATATATGTTTATGCTTGCATTTTGATTTGATTACTTCTAATTGCATTTCATAAGTTGTTGATTCAATTTGTTTAACCGTTTGATTGATAACTTATTTATGTATGTTTATTAAGAATGCGCGCTTAATTTTCATGCATGAATATGACGCTAGAATACAAGTGAGTTTCACCTAATAGTTACGAACTTATATTCACAGGTAGTGGAGGTTGCTTATAAACAATCGCGTTAAACGAATTCTTGGCATAAGTTTCATGCGTATTCCATAGTAACGAATGCCTCGTCAAAACTTATAATCTTCATAGAGCGTAATGATTCTTGCTTGTATCTCTATTATGCAATCATGTAGGGGACTTGTGGGGAATATTTTGGGTTGTCGTATGCAATCATCCAATTCAATAACGTTAGGAAGATTTGAAGGTTAATTTAAGCGGATCTAATTAACTTGGAGTGTTGAGAATTAATAATTTATTGAAATGCAATTGGAAATCTTTTTATTATGCAAGTGTAACATATGTGGAGATGACCCCCTTAGCTATTCTATCATCCATTCATTCCATTTCATCAATTTCATATTTACATTCTGTCTAGTTTATTAACTTGTTTCGTTATTTCAAATTTCGTAAAACCTCAATCCCCCTTTTGCTTTAATGTTCATTTTAGTTAGAATTCAATTTAGTTTGTGTTTTTAAAGCATTTTGAGTTTTTGGTTTGTCTTAGTGTTTTAAACTTTAATTTTGTATTCTTTGAGTCTAGTTTAGTGTTTTAAACTGTGTTTTTAAGTTTTTGAGTCAAATCCAAGTGATTAGCAATCCCTCCTAATCCCCGGTCCAGAACGATCCCTACTTGCACCTATACTACAAATTGATAAAAAGAGGGTTTAATTTGTGCGCGTATAAATCTCGCATCAAATTTTGGCGCCGTTGCCGGGGATTAGAAAATTTGCTAATCCCTTGGATTATTTGTTTCTGTATTGTCTTTTAGATTTAGTTTTTTTTATTTGTGTTTGTTTGTTAAGAACAACATGGCACTTGATAACGCTTCTCTTTTGTCACAGCTCATGGAAAGGTCCCAAATGCAAAGAGTTGATATATTTAATCTTCAATCAAGGAATAACGTGTTTTCCAATACTTACAATTCGGATTGGAGTGATCATTCAAACTCTATGTGGTGGGAACCTCAAAATGCTCAACAAGGAGGATATTGGCAGCCACCACAACCTCATATTCAATATGCCCAACCAAATTTAAGTTCGTCAATAGATTATAATCAAAAGCTTAACGAATTAATTTGTTTGGTGCAGGGCTCACAAAATCAAGACAATGAGGCTCGACAAGAAGACAAAAGGTTGGATCACTTGGAAAAGCAAATTGGGCAGATAGCGGAGTTCGTAGGACAATTTTGCGACCAAGGCAAACTCCCTAGTTCAACCATTGTAAATCCGAAGGGAGGATTTGAAGCACCTTTGCCGGAAGCACTTATTGCTCCTACGCCATCTAATTCAAGTAAGGTTGTTCCAATTAGTTCTAACCCCATTCCACCTAATATCCCTATTCCTTGCAGGTTCATGAATTCCAAGGAAGAAGAAAGTGAAAAAGACATCTTGGAAGACCTTCCAAAGGTGCAAAGTAGGGAATTTCATGAATTCATCAAAGGGGATATACTTGAGACAACAATGCCCAAAAAAAGTTGAATTTGATGACATTGGACAAGTCATAACCATCACATGCAATCTGGCCAAGTCCAATATCCCTGAAACTTTCAAAGGAGTGGTGTTTGTCATTGAGTTCTTGTCAGACAAAACAAGTAAGTCATTTTTTTCAAATTCCATTACATTTTATACTAACTTGTTGTTTTTTATGAATCAGGCACCTACATTAGAATTCAAACCAATGCCGGTTCACTTCAAGTATCACCTTCCATTCAAGGACCAATTCCATGCCGTTTGATTTTATTTATGTTAAAAAAAAAAAAAAAAAAAAAAAATAATAATAATAATAAAAGTGGCGAGGCTTCACAAAGGTTGTTTACTTAAAGACCCACTACGTGGCAAAACTCTTGAAGCGGAAGGCATCGAGACGGAAGGCATCGGGGCAGAAGACATAGGAGCGGAAGGCATCGGAGCTAGAGGCATCGAAGATAGAGCATTCGAGGCCTCAATACTTGGCCAAACGCTGGATGATCCAGGAAAAAGGTGCCTCTGGAGGAAAGACGAAAACCTTTGACGGTCACTTTGAATCCGACCTTCAGACTCTTGCAGTTCATCAAGCTTCCTCTTCATGCCCGTCGAATAGTTGTTGGCAAGCACGTGCAAACTTCTATTCTCATGCTTAAGCAGTTTGATCTCCTGTTTAAGACTTTCCACCTCTGCCATCAATGATTCCACCTGACGGGAGCGGGCAAGCAGGCGTTGGCCCATGTTGGATACAGAACTCGCACACTGAACACTAAGTGCGAGGGACTCTTGAACGGCCAACTCATCGGACCGTCCTGACAGCAGCCTACTATCTTTTGGAGTGAGGAGGTTCCTAGCTACTATTGTAGCTGTTGTGGCGTCCTGCATCACGGAGTCTTCACCTGTGAGAGGACCGTTAGAAGATAAGAAAGAAGGGCGCCATACGTTACCTTGACGCGGCGCGGCCGTATCACTGCTGAGACTCAATTCTAAGCTAAGGTTCGATGGGTTTGCCATTTTTCAAAAGTGTTCAAAGAGATGGGGTGGATGAAGTTAATTCTCAAAGGGCCGAAGTCGATTTTCAAGAATGGGAATTCTTCAGAGTGTGTTTGTTGTGGTGATCGATAGCTCTATAAGAAGCCAAGGCGACGCGTCCACCAATTCGAAAAGCCGGAATTTCCGGCGTAATTTAGGCGACGCGTTCTCTGCTTTTCAGAAGACGCGTTCAACTTTGTCAAAAGATTTCTGACAAAGCTGAAAACACGTGGAGGCCATCATCGCAACTACACATCTTTAGCCGACAAAGCGCAAAGTTCGGCGACGCTTTCTCTGCTTTTCAGAAGACGTGTGCAGCTTTGTCAAAAGGAGCCGCATCTGCACTACCACGTGTCGTTCAGAAAGCGAAGGGGCGTCGTTCAGAAATCGAAGGGGCGCCTGCTCAGAAATCGAAGAGGCGTATTCAAAGATCGAAGAGGCGCCACTATTTCAAAAAGCCGGATTTGCGGGATCAAAACGTTTGTCGACAAGGGTAAAAGGTACCACCACTTGATATTATCTCTATATATGTCGACCTTCGTCTTTTATGGCAGGGCAAACCTGAAGAAAATGCCCAACTCTCTCTCACCTCTGAGGGCGCACTCCCAGCAAAGCCTTTCGAAATACTCAATTCTTTCTTCTTCCCCAAAGATGATACCAGATGCCTGGAGTACATATGACCCAGGAGGAAACGGCGGATTGAAGCATGTGCTGATTCATTCACCGCTTCTTCAAAGCAAAGGTATCTCATATCATCAAGGTCAAAAGCAAAAATATCTCATATCATGCTCTTTCCCTGTCTTTTTCTTTGTCCTTGTTCTTACTTGCATGGCAAAGTAAAAGAAGCAATCACCCGGCACTTGGAGTCAGTCTACCGATCTGGAGCCAACTGCCTGGAATCTATTCCTGATTGCTTACCTAGCGTTGCTCTCGAGTAGTCATCTTCAACGGTTGTTACACTTCCAGAGAAGGGACCACTCTTGCAAAGATTGAACAAAGAAACAGATAATAGGAGGAAGCTCAGACCTTCGGGGGAAACCAAAAGAACCATCCTGCTGCCCAGTTCAAGAAGTAGCACAAAGGAAAATCAACGATGGGCAGAAACCAGTTCAAGAGTAAGCCTGTGGAATCACAAAGATCAAAGCCTCAATGCAATCACCAAGGAGAAGAGGGAATTTACACTCCATAACCAGATTTGCGTCCCTAAACTCTTCTCTTTGTTAATTACATTATGCCATGTTTAATATGTTTAGTTGCTTTTTGTGTGTTTACTTATGTTTTGTGTGAATCTATGCTTAAAACATTGAGGACAATGTTTGATTTAAGTGTGGGGGGGGGGGGGGGGTAACTAAAGTGTTTTGATGCAAATTCGTAGGGTTTTATCCACCATAACTTCTAATGTTGTTCCTTGCTATTTTAAGGTGTTTTTAAGTTGTTTTAGAGTGTTTTAGTGTGTTTTGTTTTATAATTCGAAAATCCCATAAAAATTTGAAAAATTGTTTTGAAAAACCCAAAAAGAGTTGTTTTAAAGTTGTTTTTGTGTGTGTGTTTGTGTCTTAGGGTACCTTCCAACACAACGATAAGGATTTGGTTTATAATTGCATGACGGTTAGAAAGAGTTATAAACATAGAGAAAAGTTTGATTTACTCTTGGTATATGCTTGGTTATGGTTATAATGTATGACTTCACATGCAATCATAAAAGAAAAAAAAATTCGTTTTTGTAACATGCTTGAAGGAAGAAACTCAAACAAACGCTACATCCCTGTGAGACTCGAGCCATTACTTTCTTTGGAGAGTTATTTTCTGTGATTCTTTATTTTCTAAAGTTGTTGCATGATCTCATTATTCCTTGCTTGGTTGCTACTTAGAATGCAATTGTATCATGATAGAACTAAATGCTAGAACTCATGCCCATTTCATTCAAAGCATGTTATTGATTTGCATAACACATATTCAAGAAGAAGTTGTGTAGTGACCACCACCATAGCCAAATAGCCTTACTTCCCATACTTCATATATGTTGTAAGTTTTAACCCCGTTGAGCCTTGTTTAGCCTTTATTCTTTGTTTACCCACATTTTCCTCACCTAGCCTAGTTTAGGACAATCCCCACCCTTGTTCTTAAAAGATAGTGAGCATGACTTAATTGAATTCCTTTTGAGTTACATTATGAAAGAAAATAAGTGTGGGGGAGAGAATGTTTAAGTGTTGATGTTTTGAGATTCAAAAGAAAAGAAAAAAAAAAAGAGAAAAGAAAGAAAGAAAAAAAAAAAAAAAAAGAGCTTGAAAAAAAAAAAAAAAAAAAAAAATGAAAGAATAAGTGATTGAAGAAAGGTTCCAAAACACCAATTCTGGGCGTAAATTGTCTAAATTCTCCCTTTTTGTTCAAAAGTTGAGTTTTCATTCAAAAGTGAATTCTAAGTTGATTCAAATGCTTTGCTCACTATTTCTTTAAAAACCTTTGTTTTCCATATCCCTTCTTTGTTATCCACATACCCCAAGCCCCGTTACAACCCTTGACTTCTATCTTCAGTGTTGTGTATTTCAATTTGTGGAGTTTGAACTTGGTATGAGCATATGGTATCACTGGTTCTCGCGTCTAAGTAGTAGCATTCCATTCATGAGATCATATCTAAACATGCTTATTAACTCCAGAAATTGCTTCCTTTGAAATACATATATGTGAGTGTTCGTTTTTATGATTACATCAATCTTCTCACATATAACTAGTTTAGGGTGTGTAGTCAGAAAATCTGTGTGAAAAACGAGAGCATATCTTGTAAGGAATTGAGCAAATTCTCTAAGGCATGTTACTACATTCAAAATATAGTTTTAAATGCTTAATTGTGAATTAGTATGTGGTGACTATGATTAAGAATGTACTTAAGTGTCAAGATGGCTAAAATCTGTGGGAATAATGATTTTTAACTTGTCTTGTGCATTGGAAATCCGTGAGACGATTGTTGGAAGGTGTAGGTTGTGTTTTGTTCGTTTTGTCTAGTTTCGTGTTCTTTTGTTTTGTTTTGCTCGAGGACTAGCAAAAGATAAGTGTGGGGGTATTTGATAGGAGCATATTCATGCGACTTAAATAGCTTGTTCTCGTACATTTACGTTATGTTTCTTTAGTTATTTTAGTACTTTAAGCTATTTTCGTGTGTTTGTAGGTCCAAAGGGCTAAAGGAGCAAAAAGATGCATTTTGGAGACTTTTGGAGCACTTTTGGGCTAAGGACGGATAGCTTATGCTTGAAGCCAAAGTGTTGGACGAAATTGAAGACCTAATTGGAGCCAAAGTGTTGGAACCTTGTTCTCTTTAGTTTTAGGACATTTAAACCTTTCCTAATCCCAATCATGCCATGCATAACACACATCCATTCTAACACATTGTCATTGAACATGCATTTCCTTCATTAGTTAACCCACATGCACTTATCACTTATCATCACCACATATCATATCACTTAATCACTTAATCACTTATCACTTATCATCACCACTTAACCACTTATCATATCATAACCACATATCATATCACTTATCACTTATCACTTAACATAACATCCACCTACTTCACCTACAACATCCACCCACTTCACCTACAACATCCACCCACTTCACCTACAACATCCACCTACTTCACCTACAACATCCACCTACTTCACCTACAACATCCACTTCACCTACAACATCCACCTACTTCACCTACAACATCCACCTACTTCACCTACAAATGACATAGCCATATGTTCCCTCCACTACTCCTATAAATACCCTTGCATTCATTCATTCATGGACATCTCATTTCATACACAACACACCACAAACACATCCCTTTCTCTCTTAGCCGTGAGTCTCCCTTAGAATCCAAAAACCATCTTTCCATTTCCATCACTCCTCACTCCATTCCACACTTCCATTCCCCCAAACCAACTATCCTTAGACCTTATGCTACAATAAAGAGGAAGAGAAGAGGGCCTAAACGTTCATACAATTCAAGTTTGAGTTGTTGGAATGTTTAGGTGTTTCTTTGATTTCAATGTTTAATTTTAATTCTCTTTGTTTTGTATGAGGAACTAAACCCCCCTTAGCTAGGGGGTGATTCGAAATATATGTTTATGCTTGCATTTTGATTTGATTACTTCTAATTGCATTTCATAAGTTGTTGATTCAATTTGTTTAACCGTTTGATTGATAACTTATTTATGTATGTTTATTAAGAATGCGCGCTTAATTTTCATGCATGAATATGACGCTAGAATACAAGTGAGTTTCACCTAATAGTTACGAACTTATATTCACAGGTAGTGGAGGTTGCTTATAAACAATCGCGTTAAACGAATTCTTGGCATAAGTTTCATGCGTATTCCATAGTAACGAATGCCTCGTCAAAACTTATAATCTTCATAGAGCGTAATGATTCTTGCTTGTATCTCTATTATGCAATCATGTAGGGGACTTGTGGGGAATATTTTGGGTTGTCGTATGCAATCATCCAATTCAATAACGTTAGGAAGATTTGAAGGTTAATTTAAGCGGATCTAATTAACTTGGAGTGTTGAGAATTAATAATTTATTGAAATGCAATTGGAAATCTTTTTATTATGCAAGTGTAACATATGTGGAGATGACCCCCTTAGCTATTCTATCATCCATTCATTCCATTTCATCAATTTCATATTTACATTCTGTCTAGTTTATTAACTTGTTTCGTTATTTCAAATTTCGTAAAACCTCAATCCCCCTTTTGCTTTAATGTTCATTTTAGTTAGAATTCAATTTAGTTTGTGTTTTTAAAGCATTTTGAGTTTTTGGTTTGTCTTAGTGTTTTAAACTTTAATTTTGTATTCTTTGAGTCTAGTTTAGTGTTTTAAACTGTGTTTTTAAGTTTTTGAGTCAAATCCAAGTGATTAGCAATCCCTCCTAATCCCCGGTCCAGAACGATCCCTACTTGCACCTATACTACAAATTGATAAAAAGAGGGTTTAATTTGTGCGCGTATAAATCTCGCATCATCGACCTTCGTCTTTTATGGCAGGGCAAACCTGAAGAAAATGCCCAACTCTCCCTCACCTCTGAGGGCGCACTCCCAGCAAAGCCTTTCAAAATACTCAATTCTTTCTTCTTCCCCAAAGATGATACCAGATGCCTGGAGTACATATGACCCAGGAGGAAACGGCGGATTGAAGCATGTGCTGATTCATTCACCGCTTCTTCAAAGCAAAGGTATCTCATATCATCAAGATCAAAAGCAAAAGTATTTCATATCATGCTCTGTCCCTGTCTTTTTCTTTGTCCTTGTTCTTACTTGCATGGCAAAGTAAAAGAAGCAATCAGCCGGCACTTGGAGTCAGTCTTCCGATCTGGAGCCAACTGCCTGGAATCTATTCCTGATTGCTTACCTAGCGTTGCTCTCGAGTAGTCATCTTCAACGGTTGTTACACTTCCAGAGAAGGGACCACTCCTGCAAAGATTGAACAAAGAAACAGATAACAGGAGGAAGCTCAGACCTTCGGGGGAAACCAAAAGAACCATCCTGCTGCCCAGATCAAGAGTAGCACAAAGGAAAATCAATGATGGGCGGAAACCAGTTCAAGAGTAAGCCTGTGGAGTCACTATGATCAAAGCCTCAATGCAATTACCAAGGAGAAGATGGAATTTACACTCCATAACCAGATTTGCGTCCCTAAACTCTTCTCTTTGTTAATTACATTCTGCCATGTTAGTATGTTTAAATTGTTTTTTGTGTGTTTACTTATGTTTTGTGTGAACCATATGCTTAAAACATTGAGGACAATGTTTGATTTAAGTGTGGGGGGGTAACTAAGTTTATTTAATGCAAATTCGTGGGATTTTATCACCCATAACTTCAAATGTTGTTCCTTGCTGTTTTAAGGTGTTTTTAAGTTGTTTTAGAGTGTTTTAGTGTGTTTTGTTTTATAACTCCGAAAATCACATAAAAATTTGAAAAACTTGTTTTAAAAACCCTAAAAAGAGTGTTTTGAGTCGTTTTTGTGTGTTTGTGTCTTAGGGTACCTTCCAACACAATGATAAGGATTTGGTTTATAATTGCATGACGGTTAGAAAGAGTTATAAACATAGAGAAAAGTTTGATTTACTCTTGGTATATGCTTGGTTATGGTTATAATGTATGACTTCACATGCAATCATAAAAGAAAAATTCGTTTTTGTAACATGCTTGAAGGAAGGAACTCAAACAAACGCTACAACCCTGAGAGACTTGAGCCTATAACGTTCGTTGGAGAGTATAATCTGTGATTTCTTGTTTTCTAAAGTCGTTGCATGATCTCATTATTCTTTGCTTGGTTACCACTTAGAAGGCGTTTTATCATATAGTTCCAAATGCTAGAACTCATGCCCATTTCATTCAAAGCATGTTATTGATTTGCATAACACATATTCAAGAAGAAGTTGTGTAGTGACCACCACCATAGCCAAATAGCCTTACTTCCCATACTTCGTATATGTTGTAAGTTTTAACCCCGTTGAGCCTTGTTTAGCCTTTATTCTTTGTTTACCCACATTTTCCTCACCTAGCCTAGTTTAGGACAATCCCCACCCTTGTTCTTAAAAGATAGTGAGCATGACTTAATTGAATTCCTTTTGAGTTACATTATGAAAGAAAATAAGTGTGGGGGAGAGAATGTTTAAGTGTTGATGTTTTGAGATTCAAAAGAAAAAAAAAAAAAAAAAAAAAAAAAAGAGAAAAGAAAAAAATGAAAGAATAAGTGATTGAAGAAAGGTTCCAAAACACCAATTTTGGGTGTAAATTGTCTAAATTCTCCCTTTTTGTTCAAAAGTTGAGTTTTCATTCAAAAGTGAATTCTAAGTTGATTCAAATGCTTTGCTCACTATTTCTTTAAAAACCTTTGTTTTCCATATCCCTTCTTTGTTATCCACATACCCCAAGCCCCGTTACAACCCTTGACTTCTATCTTGAGTGTTGTGTATTTCAATTTGTGGAGTTTGAACTTGGTATGAGCTTATGGTATCACTGGTTCTCGCGTCTAAATAGTAGCATTCCATTCATGAGATCATATCTAAACATGCTTATTAACTCCAGAAATTGCTTCCTTTGAAATACATATATGTGAGTGTTTGTTTTTATGATTACATCAATCTTCTCACATATAACTAGTTTAGGTGTGTAGTCAGAAAATCTGTGTGAAAAACGAGAGCATATCTTGTAAGGATTTGAGCAAATTCTCTAAGGCATGTTACTACATTCAAAACATGGTTTTAAATGCTTAATTGTGAAATAGTATGTGGTGACTATGATTAAGAATGTATTCAAGTGTGAAGATGACTAAAATCTATGGGAATAATGATTTTTAACTTGTCTTGTGCATTGGAAATCCGTGAGACGATTGTTGGAAGGTGTAGGTTGTGTTTTGTTCGTTTTGTCTAGTTTCGTGTTCTTTTGTTTTGTTTTGCTCGAGGACTAGCAAAAGATAAGTGTGGGGGTATTTGATAGGAGCCTATTCATGCGACTTAAATAGCTTGTTCTCGTGCATTTACGTTATGTTTCTTTAGTTATTTTAGTACTTTAAGCTATTTTCGTGTGTTTGTAGGTCCAAAGGGCTAAAGGAGCAAAAAGATGCATTTTGGAGACTTTTGGAGCACTTTTGGGCTAAGGACGGATAGCTTATGCTTGAAGCCAAAGTGTTGGACGAAATTGAAGACCTAATTAAAGACCAAAGTGTTGGAACCTTGTTCCCTTTAGTTTTAGGACATTTAAACCTTTCCTTTATCCTTAGCCGTGCATAACATTCCAACATTCCACACTATCACATATCATACATCACATATCACTTATCACATATCATTCACCACTTATCATATCATACACTCAATCACTTATCACATATCACTTACCACTTATCATTCACCACATATCATTCACCACTTATCATATCATACATTCATTTATCACTTATCATAATCATTCACTTATCACTTAACATATCATAAACTTATCACTTATCACTCATAATCACCTACAACATCCACCTACTTCACCTACAACATCCACTACTTCACCTACAACATCCACCTACTTCACCTACAACCTCCACTTACTTCACCAACCTCACACATCCACTACTTCACCTACAACATCCACCTACTTCACCTACAACATCCACTTACTTCACCAACCTCACACACTTACTTCACCTACAAATGACATAGCCATATGTTCCCTCCACTACTCCTATAAATACCCTTGCATTCATTCATTCAGGGACATCTCATTTCATACACAACACATTACAAACACATTCTCCCTTCCCTAGCCGTGAGCTTCCCATCTCTCCCCTTATAATCCAAACACCATTTTTCCATTCCCCTTCCACTTCTCCACCACTCCTCTTCCATTCCACACTTCCATCCCCCAAACCAATTATCCCTAGACCTTATGCTACAATAAAGAGGAAGAGAAGAGAGCCTAAACGTTCATACAATTCAAGTTTGAGTTGTTGGAATGTTTAGGCGTTTCTTTGATTTCAATGTTTAATTTCAATTCTCTTTGTTTTGTATGAGGAACTAAACCCCCCTTTAGCTAGGGGGTGATTCGAAATATATGTTTATGCTTGCATTTTGATTTGATTACTTCTAATTACGTTTCATAAGTTGTGAATTCAATTTGTTTAACTGTTTTATTGATAACCTATTTATGTATGTTTATTGAGAGTGCACACTTAATTTTCATGCATGAATTTGACGCTAGAATATAAGTGAATTTCACCTAATCGTTATGAACTTATATTCACAAGTAGTGGAGGTTGCTTATAAACAATCGCGTTAAACGAATTCTTGGCATAAGTTTCATGCAATCATAGTAACGAATGCCTCGTCAACACTTATAGTTTTCAAAGAACTTAATGATTCTTGCTTGTATCTCTATTATGCAATTCATGTAGGGAACTTGTGAGGAATGCTTTGGGTTGTCGTATGCAATCATCCAATTCATTAACTTAAGGAAAACTTGACGGTTAATTTAAACGGACCTAATTAACTTGGAGTGTTGAGAATTAATGATTTATTGAAATGCAATTGGAAATCGTTTTATTATGCAAGTATAACATGTATGGAGATGAACCCCTTAGCTAGCATTCATCCATTCAATTCCATCACATTCATATTTACATTCTGTCTAGTTTATTAACTTGTTTCGTTATTTCAATTTTCGTAAAACCTCAACCCCCCTTTACTTTTAATGTTCATTTTAGTTAGAATTCAATTTAGTTTGTGTTTTTAAAGCATTTTGAGTTTTTGGTTTGTCTTAGTGTTTTAAACTTTAATTTTGAATTCTTTGAGTCTAGTTTAGTGTTTTATATTGTGTTTTTATGTTTTTGAGTCAAATCCAAGTGATTAACAATCCCTCCTAATCCCCGGTCCAGAACGATCCCTACTTGCACATATACTACAATTTGACGAAAAGAGGGTTTAATTTGTGTGCGTATAAATCTCGCATCAGTCGTTCAGAAATCGAAGGGGCGCCTGCTCAGAAATCGAAGAGGCGTCGTTCTGATATCGAAGAGACATTTGTCGACAAGGGTAAAAGAACAGTACCACCACTTGATATTATCTCTATATATGTCGACCTTCGTCTTTTATGGCAAGGCAGACCTGAAGAAAACGCCCAACTCTCCCTCACCTCTGAGGGCGCACTCCCAGCAAAGCCTTTCGAAATACTCAATTCTTTCTTCTTCCCCAAAGATGATACCAGATGCCTGGAGTACATATGACCCAGGAGGAAACGGCGGATTGAAGTGTGCTGATTCATTCACCGCTTCTTCAAAAGCAAAGGTATCTCATATCATCAAGGTCAAAAGCAAAAGTATCTCATATCATGCTCTTTCCCTGTCTTTTTCTTTGTCCTTGTTCTTACTCGCATGGCAAAGTAAAAGAAGCAATCAGCCGGCACTTGGAGTCAGTCTTCCAATCTGGAGCCAACTGCCTGGAATCTATTCCTGATTGCTTACCTAGCGTTGCTCTCGAGTAGTCATCTTCAACGGTTGATACACTTCCGGAGAAGGGACCACTTCTGCAAAGGGGAGCGAGTAAGGCAAGTGAAAATGATACATTGAAGCATGTGGAGACAAACATAGGCTGAGTTATCCTCCAACCCTTTTCAATACGAATTGGAAAGATTGAACAAAGAAACAGACCAAAGGGGTAAGCTCAGACCTTCGGGGAAGACCAAAAGAATCCTGCTGCCCAGTTCAACAGTAGCACAAAGGAAAATCAATGATGGGCGGAAACCAGTTCAAGAGTAAGCCTGTTGATGCGTGATTTATACGCACACAAATTAACCCTCTTTTTATCATTTGTAGTATAGGTGCAAGTAGGGATCGTTCTAGACCGGGGATTAGGAGGGATTGTTAATCACTTGGATTTGACTCAAAAACATAAAAACAAAGTTAAAAACGTTCACAAAGACTCAAAGGACTCAAAACAAGTTCAAAAGACTCAAAACTGCCTAAACACACTAACTATGCAGTTTCTGACCTTAAACCCAATGTTGGACGAATTTAAGATTATGGCTTGATTCAAACGTAAAATAACAATATAAAACACTATACTAGACTCAAAGAATGCAAAACTAAAGTTTAAACACTAAAACAAACCAAAAGACTCAAAACAACACAAACACACTCAAATCTGCCTAAAAACCACTTTCTGGGCAGATTTGAGCACAAACACAAATTTGGACGAATTTGTGTAACAAAATGACTCAAGAACGTAAAAACACAATATAAAACACTAAACTAACTCAAAGAATGTAAAATTAAATGCTTGAAACACTAAAACAAACCAAAAGACTCAAACATCACCCAAAACACTCAAAACTGCCTTAAAATCACTTTCTGGGCAGTTTTGAGCACTTTGGTGAATTTGGACGAAATTGGGAAATAAAATGAATCAAAACACTCATAAACACAAACTAAGACACTTTCTAACTAAATTAGACAATAAAGTAAAGGGGGATTTTAATTTAACGAAAATTGAAATAACGAAACAAGTTTAATAAACTAGACATAATGTAAATATGAATGCGATGAAAATGAATGGATGAATGCTAGCTAGAAGGTTCTTCTCCACACATGTTACATTTGCATAATAAAATGATTTCCAATTGCATTTCAATAGACCATTAATTCTCAACACCCCAGGTTAACCGTGATGCACTAATTAACCTTCAAATCTTCCTAACGTTATTGAATTGGATGATGCATGCGACAATTCAAAACATTCCCCACAAGTCCTCAACATGAATGCATAGAAGAGGTACAAGCAAGAATCATTACGCTCTATGAAAATTATAAGTGTTGACGAGGCATTCGTTACTATGATTGCATGAAACTTATGCCAAGAATTCGTTTAACGCGATTGTTTATAAGCAACCTCCACTACTTGTGAATATAAGTTCGTAACTATTAGGTGAAACTCACTTATATTCTAGCGTCATATTCATGCATGAAAATTAAGCGTGCACTCTCAATAAACATACATAAATAAGTTATCAATCAAACGGTTAAACAAATTGAATCCACAACTTATGAAACGCAATTAGAAGTAATCAAATCAAAATGTAAGCATAAACATATATTTCGAATTTCCTCATAACTTTGAAATCAAAGAAACACCTAAACATTCCAACAACTCAAACTTGAATTGTATGAACGTTTAGGCACTCTTCTCTTCCATTCCTCATACGTACAAAACAAAGAGTATTGAAATTAAACATTGAAATCAAAGAAACACCTAAACATTCCAACAACTCAAACTTGAATTGTATGAACGTTTAGGCACTCTTCTCTTCCTCTTCGTTGTAGCACAAGGTCTAAGGATAGTTTGATGGTGTAAATGGTTTGGGGAGTGGTGGAGGAATGGAAGGATGGTGTTTGGATTTGTAGGGAAGAGCACGGCAAGGGTGTTTGATGTCTACATTCTGAAAATGGAAGAAGTGTATGGAATGGGTGAATTTCTGGCACAAAGGCCTTATTTCTGTGGTGAATGGATTGTCCTCCCAATATGGACGAATTGAAGGGTTATTTATAGGTGAAATGGGGGGAACATGACAGCTAGGAACTTGGTGGAAATCTGAAATGGTGATGGGAGATGCATGTGGCTGTTTGTGCATGTGATTAAAGGGTGGAAATGCATGTGCTTTGACAGAAATGAAAGGGAATGCACGTTTTTGGTTGATTTCTGGTGGTTGTGAGGTGGAAATCTAGGTGGAAATGCATGTGGATTAAAGCTATGTGAATGATTAAGGTGAATGTGCATGAGTGCATGTGAAATCTGCCAAGATGCATGTGTTATGAAGTGGATTTTCTGCAAATGCAAGGTGAATGTTCATGGCTGGAATGATTGTGTTTGTTTGAATGTGCATGTGATTAAATGGTGGAAATGCATGTGCTTTGACAGAAATGAAAGGGAATGCACGGTTTTGGGGAGAAAGGTGTGAATGTGTGGCTGATTTGTTTAATTAATGGGAGTGTATGTTTGAATGATTAAAGGGACATGTGGGGGTGGAAATGATGAATGAAATGCATGTGAATGACAGCTAGATATGTTGATGAATGCATGTGACTTGTTTGTGGTGAGTGAAAATGCAATCTGAAATGGGAGAGCATGTGGATTAAAGGGGGAATGGTGGCTGCAAAGTGAATGAATAATGAAATGGGAAAGCATGTGCAAGGTTTTGGTGTGAATGATTGAATGTGCATGTGGCTGCAATGGATTAGAAATCCTTCAATTTCGTCCATCCTCTTGGCTCCAAGCATATGATATCCATTCCAATCTCTAATTTGCTCCAAAAGGCTCCAAAAGGCATCCTTTTGCATACTTTGCCCTTAGAACCTACAAACACACGAAAATAGCTTAAAGTACTAAAATAGCTAAAGAAACATAACGTAAATGCACGAGAACAAGCCATTTAAGTCGCATGAATATGCTCCTATCACCTGTGGAGTCACTATGATCAAAGCCTCAATGCAATTACCAAAGAGAAGAGGGAATTTACACTCCATAACCAGATTTGCGTCCCTAAACTCTTCTCTTTGTTAATTACATTCTGCCATGTTTAGTATGTTTAAATTGCTTTTTGTGTGCTTACTTATGCTTAAAACATTGAGGACAATGTTTGATTTAAGTGTGGGGGGGTAACTAAGTATATTTAATGCAAATTCGTGGGATTTTATCACCCATAACTTCAAATGTTGTTCCTTGCTGTTTTAAGGTGTTTTTAAGTTGTTTTAGAGTGTTTTAGTATGTTTTGTTTTTATAACTCCGAAAATCACATAAAAATTTGAAAAACATGTTTTAAAAAGCCTAAAAAGAGTGTTTTGAGTCGTTTTTGTGTGTTTGTGTCTTAGGGTACCTTCCAACACAATGATAAGGATTTGGTTTGTAATTGCATGACGGTTAAAAAGAGTTATAAACATAGAGAAAAGTTTGATTTACTCTTGGTATATGCTTGGATATGGTTATAATGTATGACTTCACATGCAATCATAAAAGAAAAATTCGTTTTTGTAACATGCTTGAAGGAAGGAACTCAAACAAACGCTACATCCCTGTGAGACTCGAGCCATTACTTTCTTTGGAGAGTTATTTTCTGTGATTCTTTGTTTTCTAAAGTTGTTGCATGATCTCATTATTCCTTGCTTGGTTGCTACTTAGAATGCAATTGTATCATGATAGAACTAAATGCTAGAACTTATATCCGTTTCATTCAAAGCATGACATTGAATTGCATAATATATATCAAGATGAAGTTGTTGCCACCATATCCAAATAGCCTTACTTCCCATATTTCGTATATATTAGTTTTAACCCCGTTGAGCCTCGTTTAGCCTATTTTCTTTGCTAACCACATCACCCCTTACCTAACCTAGAGTAGGACTTTCCTATACCCTTGTTCTTGAAGTATAGTGAGCATGACTTAAATGAATTCCTTTTGATTAATATGTTGCAGAAAATAAGTGTGGGGGAAGGGATTTTTGTGTGTATGTATGTGCCTAAGTCTTAAAGGAGGCACGGGAAAAAGAAAAAAAATGTGAGAAAAAGAAGAAGAAAAGAAAGAAAAAGAGTGAAAATAAGTGAGAATGGACTCACAAGTGTGATTGTTGAAGAAAGGGCCCAAAAAGTTTGAATATGGCCCTAAGTTTTGTGTGACTTCCCCTTGGGTGTTCAAAGTTGACTTCTGTGTTCTAAAGGGAATTCTAAGTGCCTGATTCAATACTTTGCTCACTATTGCTTAAAGAACGTTTGTTTTCCCTATCCTTTCATTGTTAGCCAACTCCCCAAGCCCCGTTACAACCTTTGACTTCTATCTTGATCGTTATGTGTTCAATAATGTGGAGTTTGGAATTGATATGAGCTTATGGAATCACCGGTTCTCGTTCTAAGTAGTAGCATTCCATTCATGAGATCATATATATACATGTTAATAATTCCAGAAAATGTTTTCCTTGTTATAACATATGTGAGTGTTCGTCTACATGTTTACATCAATCTTCTCACATATACCTAGTGTAGGGTGTGTAGTCAGAAAATCTGTGTGAAAAACGAGTGCATATCTTGTAAGGATTTGAGCAAATTCTCTAAAGCATGTTACTACATTCAAAACATAGTTTTAAATGCTTAATTGTGAAATAATATGTGGTGACTATGAGTAAGAATGTACTTAAGTGTGAAGATGACAAAAATCTATGGGACTAATGATTTTTAACTTGTCATGTGCATTGGAAATCCGTGAGACGATTGTTGGAAGGTGTAGGTTGTGTTTTGTTCGTTTTGTCTAGTTTCGTGTTCTTTTGTTGTTTTGTTTTGCTCGAGGACTAGCAAAAGATAAGTGTGGGGGTATTTGATAGGAGCATATTCATGCGACTTAAATGGCTTGTTCTCGTGCATTTACGTTATGTTTCTTTAGTTATTTTAGTCCTTTAAGCTATTTTCGTGTGTTTGTAGGTCCAAAGGGCTAAAGGAGCAAAAAGATGCATTTTGGAGATTTTTGGAGCACTTTTGGGCTAAGGATGGATAGCTTATGCTTGGAGCCAAAGTGTTGGACGAAATTGAAGACCTAATTGGAGCCAAAGTGTTGGAACCTTGTTCTCTTTAGTTTTAGGACATTTAAACCTTTCCTAATCCCAATCATGCCATGCATAACACACATCCATTCTAACACATTGTCATTGCACATGCATTTCCTTCATTAATTAACCCACATGCTCCCATTACTTATCATAACCACATATCATATCACTTATCACTTATCACTTATCATAACCACTTATCACATCATAACCACATATCATATCACTTATCACTTATCACTTATCATCATCACTTTAGCTTTAATTCACATGAACATTCACTCACCACAAACATTTCACATGCTTTCCTATTCAATTAAATCAGCCACATGCATTCATCATCATAACCTAGCTGTCATTCCACTTCATTGCACATGCATCTTCAAAGAAATCAGATTTCCATCATATTCACATGCATTCATCATCATAACCTAGCTGTCATTCCACTTCATTGCACATGCATCTTCAAAGAAATCAGATTTCCATCATATTCACATGCATTCCATCTTTTAATTTAATCACATGCACATTCACCTTGCTTTGCAGAAAATCCACTTCATAACATATGCATCTTGGCAGATTTCACATGCACTCATGCACATTCACCTTAATCATTCACATAGCTTTAATCCACATGCATTTCCACCTAGATTTCCACCTCACAACCACCAGAAATCAACCAAAAACGTGCATTCCCTTTCATTTCTGTCAAAACACATGCATTTCCACCCTTTAATCACATGCACAAACAGCCACATGCATCTCCCATCACCATTTCAGATTTCCACCAAGTTCCTAGCTGTCATGTTCCCCCCATTTCACCTATAAATACTCATTCATTCATTCTCATTCATACACAATCCATTCACCACAGAAATAAGGCCTTTGTGCCAGAAATTCACCCATTCCAAACACTCTTCCATACACTCATCCATTGCAGAAATGTAGACCATCAAACTCCCTTGTGCCATGCTCTCCCTTACAATCCAAACACCATCCTTCCATTCCTCCACCACTACCCAAACCATTCACACCATCAAACTATCCTTAGACCTTGTGCTACAACGAAGAGGAAGAGAAGAGTGCCTAAACGTTCATACAATTCAAGTTTGAGTTGTTGGAATGTTTAGGTGCTTCTTTGATTTCAATGTTTAATTTCAATACTCTTTGTTTTGTACGAATGAGGAATGGAAGATAAGAGGGCCTAAACGTTCATACAATTCAAGTTTGAGTTGTTGGAATGTTTAGGTGTTTCTTTGATTCTCTTTGTTTTGTACCATGAGGAACTAAACCCCCTTGGTTAGGGGGTGATTCGAATATATGTTTATGCTTGCATTTTGATTTGAATACTTCTAATTGCGTTTTATAAGTTGTGGATTCAATTTGTTTAACCGTTTGATTGATAACTTATTTATGTATGTTTATTGAGAGTGCACGCTTAATTTTCATGCATGAATATGACGCTAGAATATAAGTGAGTTTCACCTAATAGTTATGAACTTATATTCACAAGTAGTGGAGGTTGCTTATAAACAATCGCGTTAAATGAATTCTTGGCATAAGTTTCATGCAATCCATAGTAACGAATGCCTCGTCAACACTTATAATTTTCATAGAGCGTAATGATTCTTGCTTGTATCTCTATTATGCAATCATGTAGGGGACTTGTGGGGAATGTTTTGAATTGTTGTATGCGCTAACCCATCCAATTCAATAACGTTAGGAATATTTGAAGGTTAATTAGTGCATCACGGTTAACCCGGGGTGTTGAGAATTCATGGTTTATTGAAATGCAATTGGAAATCATTTATTATGCAAGTATAACATGTATGGAGATGAACCCCTTGGCTAGCATCCATCCATTCATTACATTTCATCACATTCATATATACTATCTGTCTTAATTCGAATCTGTACATTTTATTTAATTTCGTATAAAACTCAATCCCCCTTTACTTTATTGTCCAATTTAGTAGAAAGTGTTTTAGTTTATGTTTATAAGTGTTTTGATTCATTTTGTTACATAATTTCGTCCAAATTCACCAAAGTGCTCAAAACTGCCCAGAAAGTGATTTTAAGGCAGTTTTGAGTGTTTTGGGTGATGTTTGAGTCTTTTGGTTTGTTTTAATGTTTTTAAGTGTTTAGTTTTACATTCTTTGAGTTAGTTTAGTGTTTTATATTGTGTTTTTACGTTCTTGAGTCAAGTTATTACTTAATTTCGTCCAAATTTGTGGTTTTGCTCAAATCTGCCCAGAAAGTGGTTTTTAGGCAGATTTGAGTGTGTTTGTGTTGTTTTGAGTCTTTTGGTTTGTCTTAGTGTTTTAAAGTTTAGTTTTGCATTCTTTGAGTCTAGTATAGTGTTTCATATTGTTATTTTACGTTTTTGAGTCAAATCCAAGTGGTTAACAATCCCTCCTAATCCCCGGTCCAGAACGATCCCTACTTATACTTATACTACAATTGTCAAAAAGAGGGTTTAATTTGTGTGCGTTTAAATCACGCATCAAAGACCTATGCAGCCACCACAACTTCATACGCAATATGCTCAATTAAATTCAAGTTCGTCAATAGATTATAATCAAGTTCTTAATGAATTAAATTCTTTGGTGCAGGGGTCACAAAATCAAGCCAAGGAGGCTCAACAAGAAGCATATTGGGAACCATATGAGGAGTTCTATACAACACCTATGCAGCCACCACAACCTCCCCCACAACAATTCCAATCAAGTTCAAGTATGTCCATGGATAATGATAAAAATTTTCAATTACTAACCTCTTTGATGCAGGACGAACAAAATCAAGACAAGAAGTTGGGTAAATTGGAGGAGCAAATTGGGCAGATTATGGAGTTCATGAAACAAATTCAAGAGCAAAGTGAACTCTCCAACTCAACTATTGAAAACTCGAAGGAAGATTTTGAAATCCATAATGCTATCACTTTGGGAAGTGCTATGGAGGTTGGAGCTGACCTAAAAATGTCCAAACATAGCCTAGAAGTGGATGAGGAGCTGCTAATTGAGGAGGAGGAAGAAGACATGCACACGGCAAGGGTAGAACAACCCTTGCCGCAGCCCCCTATGCCCTCTAAACCACCCACCACAAGTAAGGACGTCCCAATTCCATGTTATTCTGATGTTATTCCACCCAATGTCCCTTTTCCTAGCAGGTTTTTGATTCCCAACCAAGAAGAGAGTAAAAAGGACATCGTGGAAGCCTTCCCAAAGGTGCAAAATGCTATTCCAATTCTTGGTGCAACACAGCAAGTTTTAGATGGTGTTGAATTCTTCAAAGGACTTTGTACACCAAGACGAATGATTCAAGAGAAGGTAGTGGCTGGAGAAGATGTAGAAGGCATCAAAGAGGACATATTTGAAACCACAAAACCCAAAGAAGTTGAATTTGATGACATTGGACAAGTCATAATGATGCGAGATTTATACGCACACAAATTAACCCTCTTTTTATCAATTGTAGTATAAGTATAAGTAGGGATCGTTCTGGACCGGGGATTAGGAGGGATTGTTAACCACTTGGATTTGACTCAAAAACGTAAAATAACAATATGAAACACTATACTAGACTCAAGGAATGCAAAACTAAACTTTAAAACACTAAAACAAACCAAAAGACTCAAACATTACCCAAAACACTCAAAACTGCCTTAAAATCACTTTCTGGGCAGTTTTGGACACTTTAAGTACTTTTGACGAATTTATGTAACAAATTGAATCACAAACGTAAAAACGTAATATAAAACACTAAACTAGACTCAAAGAATGTAAAACTAAACACTTAAAACATTAAAACAAACCAAAAGACTCAAACATCACCCAAAACACTCAAAACTGCCTTAAAATCACTTTCTGGGCAGTTTTGAGCACTTTGGTGAATCTGGACGAAATTGGGAAATAAAATGAATCAAAACACTTAAAAGCACAAACTAAATTGATTTCTAACTAAATTGGACATTAAAGTAAAGGGGGATTTAGATTTATACGAAAATTGAAATAACAAAACAAGTTAATAAACTAAACAGATTGTAAAACGAATTTGATGGAATGGAATGAATGGATGATAGAATGGCTAAGGGGTTCATCTCCATACATGTTATACTTGCATAATAAAAAGATTTCCAATTGCATTTCAATAAACTATGATACTCAACACCCCAAGTTAACCGTGATGCACTAATTAACCTTCAAATCTTCCTAACGTTATTGAATTGGATGATGCATGCGACAATTCAAAACATTCCCCACAAGTCCTCAACATGAATGCATAGAAGAGGTACAAGCAAGAATCATTACGCTCTATGAAAATTATAAGTGTTGACGAGGCATTCGTTACTATGGATTGCATGAAACTTATGCCAAGAATTCATTTAACGCGATTGTTTATAAGCAACCTCCACTACTTGTGAATATAAGTTCATAACGATTAGGTGAAACTCACTTATATTCTAGCGTCATATTCATGCATGAAAATTAAGTGTGCACTCTCAATGAACATACATAAATAAGTTATCAATCAAACAGTTAAACGAATTGAATCCACAACTTATGAAACGCAATTAGAAGTATTCAAATCAAAATGCAAGCATAAACATATATTCCGAATCCCCCCCAAGCCAAGGGGGGTTTAGTTCCTCATGGTACAAAACAAAGAGAATCAAAGAAACGCCTAAACATTCCAACAACTCAAACTTGAATTGTATGAACGTTTAGGCCCTCTTATCATCCATTCCTCATTCGTACAAAACAAAGAGCATTGAAATTAAACATTAAAATCAAAGAAACACCTAAACATTCCAACAACTCAAACTTGAATTGTATGAACGTTTAGGCCCTCTTATCTTCCTCTTCGTTGTAGCACAAGGTCTAAGGATAGTTTGATGGTGTGAATGGTTTGGGGAGTGGTTGGAGTGGCTGCAATGGAGGAGAAAAGTGTTTTGGTGGCTGCTGCAAGGGTGTGGAGAGGTTTTGACGAATTTCTGGAATATGGAAGAGTGAATGGAATGGGTGAATTTCTGGCACAAAGGCCTTATTTCTGTGGTGAATGGATTGTGTATGAATGAGAATGAATGAATGAGTATTTATAGGTGAAATGGGGGGAACATGACAGCTAGGAACTTGGTGGAAATCTGAAATGGTGATGGGAGATGCATGTGGCTGTTTGTGCATGTGATTAAAGGGTGGAAATGCATGTGTTTTGACAGAAATGAAAGGGAATGCACGTTTTTGGTTGATTTCTGGTGGTTGTGAGGTGGAAATCTAGGTGGAAATGCATGTGGATTAAAGCTATGTGAATGATTAAGGTGAATGTGCATGAGTGCATGTGAAATCTGCCAAGATGCATATGTTATGAAGTGGATTTTCTGCAAAGCAAGGTGAATGTGCATGTGATTAAATTAAAAGATGGAATGCATGTGAATATGATGGAAATCTGATTTCTTTGAAGATGCATGTGCAATGAAGTGGAATGACAGCTAGGTTATGATGATGAATGCATGTGAATATGATGGAAATCTGATTTCTTTGAAGATGCATGTGCAATGAAGTGGAATGACAGCTAGGTTATGATGATGAATGCATGTGGCTGATTTAATTGAATAGGAAAGCATGTGAAATGTTTGTGGTGAGTGAATGTTCATGTGAATTAAAGCTAAAGTGATGATGATAAGTGATAAGTGATAAGTGATATGATATGTGGTTATGATGTGATAAGTGGTTATGATAAGTGATAAGTGATATGATAAAGTGATGATGATAAGTGATAAGTGATAAGTGATATGATATGTGGTTATGATAAGTAATGGGAGCATGTGGGTTAATTAATGAAGGAAATGCATGTGCAATGACAATGTGTTAGAATGGATGTGTGTTATGCATGGCATGATTGGGATTAGGAAAGGTTTAAATGTCCTAAAACTAAAGAGAACAAGGTTCCAACACTTTGGCTCCAATTAGGTCTTCAATTTCGTCCAACACTTTGGCTCCAAGCATAAGCTATCCATCCTTAGCCCAAAAGTGCTCCAAAAATCTCCAAAATGCATCTTTTTGCTCCTTTAGCCCTTTGGACCTACAAACACACGAAAATAGCTTAAAGTACTAAAATAACTAAAGAAACATAACGTAAATGCACGAGAACAAGCCATTTAAGTCGCATGAATATGCTCCTATCACATAACCATCACATGCAATCTGGCCAAGTCCAATATCCCTGAAACTTTCAAAGGAGTGGTGTTTGTCATTGAGTTCTTGTCGGACAAAACAAGTAAGTCATCTTCTTCAAATTCCATTACATTTTATACTAACTTGCTAATTTTGATGAATCAGGCAACTACACTAGAATTCAAACCAATGCCGGTTCACTTCAAGTATCACCTTCCATTCAAGGATCAATTCCATGTCGTGGGTACTACTAGTGAAGCTTAACACGGCGTATTCGTCCGGCTGGAAGACGTTAAAGCAAGCGCTTCTTGGGAGGCAACCCATGTATTCGACAAGGAGAAGATGGAACTTCCATTCCAAACCCAGATTTGCGTTTCTAAACCCTTCTCCTTGCTGTTTATTTTATCGTGCTTAGTTGTTTATTATCTGTTTGCTTTTATGTGAGTCTTTGTGTGAAACATTGAGGACAATGTTTGATTTAAGTGTGGGGGGGTAAACAAGTGTTTTTATGCAAAATTCGTGGGATTCTATCACCTATCACTTATAATGTTGTTTCTCACTGTTTTTAAGTGTTTTTAGTGTGTTTTTAGCTGTTTTGGTGTGTGTTGAAGTAAAAATCCGAAAATTTGAAAAAAATCGAAAAAAGTGTTTTGAAAAAGCCAAAAAGAGTTGTTTTTGTGTGTTTGTTTGTGTCTTAGGGTACCTTCCAACACAATGATGAGGATTTGGTTTTTAATGCATGACTGTTAAAGAGAGTTACAAACAATGATGGAAGTTTGAATTGCTCCTTGGTTTGTGCTTGGTTGTAGTTATAGTTTACGAATTCACATGTAATCACAAAGGATAAAATCAGTTTTTGTAACATGCTTGAAGGAAGGAACTCAAACAAACGCTACATCCCTGAGAGACTTGAGCCTAAACGTTTATTTGGAGAGTTATTAATCTGTGCATTCTTGTTTTCTAAAAGTCGTTGCATGATCTCATTATTCTTTGCTTGGTTGCTACTTAGAATGCGTTTCATCACTATAGTTCCAAATACTAGAACTCATACCCGTTTTATTCGAAGCATGAAATTGATTAGCATAACAAATAACAAGATGAAGTTGTGTAGTAGTCACCACCATAGCCAAACAGCCGAATCCACCCTTGTCACTTGTATTGTAGGTTTAAACCCCTTGAGCCTTATTTAGCCTATTTTCTTGTTAACCACATCATCCTTACCTAGCCTAGAATAGGACTTTCCATACCCTTGTTCTTGAAGTATAGTGGAGCATAACTTAGAAGGAATTCCTTTTGAGTGACATTCGTGCAGAAAACAAGTGTGGGGGAAAGGATTTTGTGAGTGTGTGTGTGCCAAAGTCTTAAAAGGGACACGGGAAAAAGAAAGAAAAAAAAGAAAAAAAAAAGGAACGAAAGAAAAAGAAAGAAAAAAAAATCGTGAAAAAGAAGAAAATAAAGAAAAGAAGTGAGAAAGAACTCACAAGTGTTGATTGTTGAAGAAAGGGTCCAAAAAGTTTGAATATGGCCCTAAGTTTTGTGTGACTTCCCCTTGGGTATTCAAAGTTGACTTCTGCATTCTAAAGGGAATTCTAAGTGCCTAATTCATTACTTTGCTCACTATTGCTTTAAGAATGTTTGTTTCCTCTACCTTTCCTTGTTAACCAATACCTTAGCCCCGTTACAACCCTTAGACTTCTATCTTGATTGTTATGTATTTCAATATGTGGAGTTTAGAATTGGTTTGAGCATATGGTATCCCTGGTTCTCGTGTCTAGGTAGTAGCATTCCATTCATGAGATCATATACATACATGTTAATAATTCCAGAAAATGCTTTCCTTGTTATAACATATGTGAGTGTTCGTCTACATGTTTACATCAATCTTCTCACATATACCTAGTGTAGGGAGTGTAGTTAGAAAATCTGAGTGAAAACAGAGAGTATATCCGGTGAGGAATTGAGGAAATTCTCTAAGGCATGTTACTACATTCAAAATGTTGTTTTAATTGATTAAATGCGAGCTAGTGAATTGTGACTATGATTAAGTATGCTCGAGGGTAAGGATTGCTTAAATCTATGTGAGTGGTGATCTTTGACATGTCATGTTTCATTGGAAATCCCTGAGACGAACGTTGGAAGGTTTAGATTATATGTTTTGTTTCTTTTGTTTATTTGTTTTGCTCGAGGACTAGCAAAAGATAAGTGTGGGGGAATTTGATAGGAGCATATTTAGGCGACTTAACTAGCTTATTCTTCTGCATTTGTGCTATTATTTCTTAGTTAATGTCGTATTACAACTCAATTTCGTGTGTTTGTAGGTCCTATGGGTTAAAGTATCAAGAAAGTGCATTTTGGTGCATTTTGGAGCTATTTTGGACACTAGGTGGTGAGCTTGCATGTGGGCTAACATGGATGGACGAATTTGGACTTCAAGAAGTTGGAAATGTGATAAGAAGAGGAAGGAACTAAGCTAGGAACAAAGTGGATAAGGTAGGAGCTCAAAAGAGGAAACATTATCCAAAACATTATCCAACCTTATCCAACATTATCCAATTATCCAAAACATTATCCAAACCTTATCTCATCTTATCCTATCCAAACCTTATCATGTCTTACTCCTAATTACATGGGGACTTAAATGGATCATTCTAGAACCTATTTCTAGAAGCATCCTAGTCTAGAAGGCCCAAATCTGCCACAAAACCTATTCTTTCTAGAAACCCTAGAAAAGTGGCGCCCAAACCTTTCTAGAAGGCTTTACCTTGCCTTGCAAGCCAAGCTACCCTCTCCCCTAAATCAGCCGCACCTCCCTAGGCCCAATCCCTTTGGGATTCTGATTTCCAAGGCCTAATCCTTGTGGATTTGGGTATACAATTCGTTTTATAAAACTATGTGGGCCAAAAACCTCTTCCTAGGTGGATTTGACAACCCATGGCCGAATTCTAGGGCCCTAATCCACCAAATCTGCTAAGTAAACCCTAATCTAATAAACCCTAGGACTATATAAACATATTTTCAGCCACAAATTCGTACCACCCCCTTATGCTATTCAGAAACCCTTGTGCCGCACCTCCATTCTCCATTCTACACATCCATAGACCTCCCTCCACATCCATACACCTCTGCCGCACCCTTCCCCACCATAATCAACCATCCTCCATCCCTCCAAACTAGAAAACACCATCCAAAACCACCAATTCCATCACCCAAACTTTGTGCCGCAGCAAGGAGGAGGAAGAGGAGCCAATCTGTGCTTCGAATCCATCTTGGAATTGCTGAGCATTTAGGTGTATTCTTTCTTATGATTTCAATGTTTAAATTCAATACTTTTTGTTGTGCAAGCATGAGGAACTAATCCCCCCTTTGGCTAGGGGGGGAAATTCGAAACCATGGTTATATTTGCATGATGATTTGATTACTTTCAGTTGTGATTTCATGAATGATGAATTCAATTTACTTATCTATTTTAATTAAAACTTGCTTATGTATATGAATTGAGAGTGCACGCTTGATTTGCATGCATAAACATGATGCTAGGATATGAGGGAACTTCACCTAATCGTTGGGAACTCATATCCATGAGTAGTTAAGATTGTTGGTCGCAATTATGTTAAGTAAATTCTTGGCATAAGTATCATGCGCTTTCATAGTTACGAATGCCTCGTCAACACCTATGATTTCCATAGAACCTAATGATCTTTGATTGTCTTTCTATTATGCGCTTTCATATAGAAAACTTTTAAGGAATAATTTGATTGCAATGCGCTAATTCCATTCAATTCAATGACCTAAGGGAAATCTGAGAGTTAATTTAAGCGTACCTAATTAACTTGGGGTGTTGAGGTTCATAAATTCATCGAATAAGCAACTGGAGATTATTTTGTATGCAAGTATGCCATGTGTGGAGAAAAACCTCCTAGCCATCTCACCATCCATTTAATTCCACCAATTTCGTCAGAATCTGCCTATTTTACATATTTGTTTTGTTTGTTTGATTTTCGTCCAAAACCAAATCCCCAATTGTCTTAGAGTGTCTAATTAGTTAGAATATGTTTTAGATTGTGTTTTTGAGTGTTTTGATTCAAGTTGTTACCCAAATTCGTCCAAATTTGTGTTTAGGCTCAAAACTGCCCAGATTGTGTTTTTAAGGCAGTTTTGAGTGTTTTTAGCCTATTTTGAGTTTTGTGAACGTGTTTGAGTCTTTTTAAGTGAGTTTAAGTGTTTTAAAGGTTAGTTTTATTTATTTGAGTCAGTTTAGAGTGTTTAGCAAGCCCTCCTAATCCCCGGTGTAAGAACGATCCCTACTTATTTATATGCTACAATTGTCAAAAGAAGGTTAATTTGTGTGTTAAGCTAATTTTCGCATCAGGTTTAATTTGTGCGCGTATAAATCCCGCATCAAATTTCTAGGTGTTTCTTTTCCTTTGATTTCAATGTTTAATTTCAATTCTCTTTGTTTTGTGCGTATGAGGAACTAAACCCCCCCTTGGCTAGGGGGGGGATTCGAAACCATGAACATACTTGCTATATGATTTGATTACTTCTAATTGCGTTTCATAAGTTGTGAATTCAATTTACTTATCTATGTGAATTACATTGATTTGTGTGTGTTGGTTGAGAGTGCACGCTTAATTATCATGCATAAATTGGATGCTAGGATATAAGGAAATTTCACCTAATCGTTATGGAATTATATTCACAAGTAGTAAAGGTTGATGATCTCAATCGCGTTAAGTAAATTCTTGGCATAAGTTTCATGCAATCATAGTAACAAGTGCTTCGTCAATGCTTATGGTTTTCATAGAACTTAATGATTCTTGCTTGTATCTCTATTATGCAATCATGTAGGGGACTTGTGGGGAATGTTTTGGGTTGTCGTATGCAATCATCCAATTCAATAACGTTAGGAAAATCTGAAGGTTAATTTAAGCGAACCTAATTAACTTGGGGCGTTGAGAATTCATGGGTTATTGAAAAGCAATTGGAAATCGTTTTATATGCAAGTATAACATGTGTGGAGATGAACCCCTTAGCTAGCTTCCCATCCATTCAATTCCATCAAATTCGTTTTACAATCTGTTCTAATTTAAAAAGTTTGTTTTGTTTTTAAATTCGTCCAAAACCAATCCCCCTTTACTTTGTTGAGTCATAGTAGTTAGAAATCACTTTAGTTTGTGTTTTTAAGTGTCTTAGGTCAAAGTAAAACCAATTTTCGTCCAAAGTTGTGTCTAGTGTTCAAAACTGCCCAGATTGTGTTTTTAAGGCAGTTTTGAGTGTTTTGGTGCTGTTTTGAGTCTTTTGGTTTGTTTTGGTGTTTTAAAGTTTAGTTTTGCATTCTTTGAGTCTAGTCTAGTGTTTTAAACTTGTTTTTACGTATTTGAGTCAGTTTCCAAGTGATTAACAATCCCTCCTAATCCCCGGTCCAGAACGATCCCTACTTACATTCTTCACTACAATTGATAAAAAGAGGGTTTAATTTGTGTGCTTATAAATCTCGCATCATGGAGTTAGAAAATCTGTGTGAAAATTGAGTGCATATCTTGTAAGGATTTGAGGGAATTCTCTAAGGCATGTTACTACATTCAAATCATGGTTTTAAATGCTTAATTGTGAACTAGTATGTGGTGACTATGAGTAAGAATGTGCTTAAGTGTAAAGATGGCTAAAATCTGTGGGAATAATGATTTTTAACTTGTCATGTGCATTGGAAATCCATGAGACGATTGTTGGAAGGTGTAGGTTGTGTTTTGTTCGTTTTGTCTAGTTTCGTGTTCTTTTGTTGTTTTGTTTTGCTCGAGGACTAGCAAAAGATAAGTGTGGGGGTATTTGATAGGAGCATATTCATGCGACTTAAATGGCTTGTTCTCGTGCATTTACGTTATGTTTCTTTAGTTATTTTAGTACTTTAAGCTATTTTCGTGTGTTTGTAGGTCCAAAGGGCTAAAGGAGCAAAAAGATGCATTTTGGAGACTTTTGGAGCACTTTTGGGCTAAGGAGGGATAGCTTATGCTTGGAGCCAAAGTGTTGGACGAAATTGAAGACCTAATTGAAGACCAAAGTGTTGGAACCTTGTTCCCTTTAGTTTTAGGACATTTAAACCTTTCCTAATCCCATTCATCAACACATGCATCCACATGCATTCACCCTTTAAACCATTAAATCCACATGCTTTCCTATTCAATTAAATCAGCCACATGCATTCATCATCATAACCTAGCTGTCATTCCACTTCATTGCACATGCATCTTCAAATAAATCAGCCATTCCACATGCATATTCAACCTAGCTGTCATTGCACATGCATTCACTCTTTAATTCACATGCATTTACTCTTTAATTCACATGCAAAACATCCCATTCCATCTCCCATTTCAGATTGCATTCCATAATCATTCACTCACCTTTAATCCACATGCATCATCCATAAATCAAATCAGCCACATTCACTCACCACAAACATTCCACATGCATTCATCAACATATCTAGTTGTCACTCACATGCATTTCCTTCATCATTTCCAACCCACATGTCCCTTTAATCATTCAAACATACACCCATTCACCACCAGAAATCATCCTTGCCATGAGTTCCCATCAGATTTCCATCATATTCACATGCATTCCATCCTTTAAAACATTGCACATGCACTCCCTTTAATTAATTAAGCCACATGCACTCCCATCCATTTCATCATTGCAGCCAACACATGCTTTCACATGCATTTTCAGATTGTCCCCTTGCACATGCAGCCACATATTCATTGCACATGCAATTCCAACCCACATGCATCCTTTAATCATTCAAACATGCAGCCACATTCCCTCCTAGCTGTCATGTTCCCCCCATTTCACCTATAAATAAGCATCCATTGCATTCATTCTCATACACTCTTCCATATTCCAGAAATTCGTCAAAACCTCTCCACACCCTTGCAGCAGCCACCAAAACACTTTTCTCCTCCATTGCAGCCACTCCAACCACTCCCCAAACCATTCACACCATCAAACTATCCTTAGACCTTGTGCTACAACAAAGAGGAAGAGAAGAGTGCCTAAACGTTCATACAATTCAAGTTTGAGTTGTTGGAATGTTTAGGCGTTTCTTTGATTTCAATGTTTAATTTCAATACTCTTTGTTTTGTACGTATGAGGAATGGAAGAGAAGAGTGCCTAAACGTTCATACAATTCAAGTTTGAGTTGTTGGAATGTTTAGGTGTTTCTTTGATTCCAATGTTTAAATTCAACTAAATCCCCCTTGGCTAGGGGGGAATTCGAAATATATGTTTATGCTTGCATTTTGATTTGATTACTTCTAATTGCGTTTCATAAGTTGTGGATTCAATTCGTTTAACTGTTTGATTGATAACTTATTTATGTATGTTTATTGAGAGTGCACACTTAATTTTCATGCATGAATATGACGCTAGAATATAAGTGAGTTTCACCTAATAGTTACGAACTTATATTCACAAGTAGTGGAGGTTGCTTATAAACAATCACGTTAAACGAATTCTTGGCATAAGTTTCATGCGTATTCCATAGTAACGAATGCCTCGTCAACACTTATAATTTTCATAGAGCGTAATGATTCTTGCTTGTATCTCAATTATGCAATCATGTAGGGGACTTGTGGGGAATGTTTTGGGTTGTCGTATGCAATCATCCAATTCAATAACGTTAGGAAGATTTGAAAGTTAATTTAAGCAGACCTAATTAACTTGGAGCATTGAGAATTCATGGTTTATTGAAATGCAATTGGAAATCATTTTATTATGCAAGTGTAACATGTGTGGAGATGAACCCCTTAGCTAGCATTCATCCATACTTTCATCATATTCATATTTACATTCTGCTTTAATTACAATTTGTTCATTTAGTTTAATTTCGTCAAAACTCAATCACCCTTTACTTTATTGTCCAATTTAGTTAGAAAGTGTCTTGGTTTATGTTTCTAAGTGTTTTGATTCAATTTATTACACAAATTCGTCCAAATTCAACAAAGTGCTCAAAACTGCCCAGAAAGTGTTTTTAAGGCAGTTTTGAGTGTTTTGGGTGATGTTTGAGTCTTTTGATTTGTTTGAGTGTTTTAAAGTTTAGTTTTGCATTCTTTGAGTCTAGTATAGTGTTTTATATTGTGTTTTTACGTTTTTAAGTCAAATCCAAGTGATTAACAATCCCTCCTAATCCCCGGTCCAGAACGATCCCTACTTACATACTTACTACAATTTGACAAAAAGAGGGTTTAATTTGTGTGCGTATAATTCTCGCATCAAATTTTTTTTTTTTTTTTTTTTTTTTCAGTTCATTGGGTTGCCTCCCAAGTAGCGCTTTCTTTTACGTCTTGCAGCCGGACGAAGAACCCAATCACTCCAGGATACGTTCACGAATCGGATGAGAACTCCGAGTCATAAACTAGTACCTAGAACAAGAAACAAAATAACATAAGAATCTGGAATAAAATAAAAACAAACGAAATTAAAACAATCCAAGGGATTAGCAAATTTTCTAATCCCCCGCAACGGCGATTAGGAGGGATTGTTAACCACTTGGATTTGACTCAAAAACATAAAATAACAATATGAAACACTATACTAGACTCAAAGAATGCAAAACTAAACTTTAAAACACTAAGACAAACCAAAAGACTCAAAACAACACAAACACACGAAAAATCTGCCTAAAAACCACTTTCTGGGCAGATTTGAGCACTAACACAAATTTGGATGAAATTAAGTAATAACTTGACTCAAGAACGTAAAAACACAATATAAAACACTAAACTAACTCAAAGAATGTAAAACTAAACACTTAAAACATTAAAACAAACCAAAAGACTCAAACATCACCCAAAACACTCAAAACTGCCTTAAAATCACTTTCTGGGCAGTTTTGAGCACTTTGGTGAATTTGGACGAAATTGGGAAATAAAATGAATCAAAACACTTAAAAGCACAAACTAAATTGGACATTAAAGTAAAGGGGGATTTAGATTTATACGAAAATTGAAATAACAAAACAAGTTAATAAACTAAACAGATTGGAAAACGAATTTGATGGAATGGAATGAATGGATGATAGAATGGTAGCTAAGGGGTTCATCTTCACATATGTTACACTTGCATAATAAAATGATTTCCAATTGCATTTCAATAAACCATGAAACTCAACACCCCGGGTTAACCGTGATGCACTAATTAACCTTCAAATCTTCCTAACGTTATTGAATTGGATGGGTTAGCGCATACAACAATTCAAAACATTCCCCACAAGTCCTCAACATGAATGCATAGAAGAGATACAAGCAAGAATCATTACGCTCTATGAAAATTATAAGTGTTGACGAGGCATTCGTTACTATGGAATACGCATGAAACTTATGCCAAGAATTCGTTTAACGCGATTGTTTATAAGCAACCTCCACTACTTGTGAATATAAGTTCATAACGATTAGGTGAAACTCACTTATATTCTAGCGTCATATTCATGCATGAAAATTAAGCGCGCATTCTCAATAAACATACATAAATAAGTTATCAATCAAACGGTTAAACAAATTGAATCCACAACTTATAAAACGCAATTAGAAGTAAACAAATCAAAATGCAAGCATAAACATATATTCGAATCACCCCCTAGCTAAAGGGGATTTAGTTCCTCATGGTACAAAACAAAGAGAATCAAAGAAACACCTAAACATTCCAACAACTCAAACTTGAATTGTATGAACGTTTAGGCCCTCTTATCTTCCATTCCTCATTCGTACAAAACAAAGAGAACTGAATTTAAACATTGAAATCAAAGAAACACCTAAACATTCCAACAACTCAAACTTGAATTGTATGAACGTTTAGGCACTCTTCTCTTCCTCGTTGTTGTGGCACAAGGTCTAAGGATAGTTTGATGGTGTGAATGGTTTGGGGAGTGGTGTTTGGATTAATAGGGAAGGCAAGGAGTGTTTTTGGGCAGAAAATATGAAGGATGGTGAAGTATAGCTGTGTTAGAGAGAGGGAATGAATTTCTGGCGTGAATGAATGTGTATGGAAGAGTGTATTGTGTTGTGAATGGAATGAATGAATTGTGGCTGCAATGGATGCTTATTTATAGGTGAAATGGGGGGAACATGACAGCTAGGAACTTGGTGGAAATCTGGAATGGTGATGGGAGATGCATGTGGCTGATTTATGCATGTGATTAAAGGGTGGAAATGCATGTGCAATGAATATGTGGCTGCATGTGCAAGGGGACAATCTGGAAATGAAGGTGAATGTGCTGATTTGTGGTGCAATGATGAAAGGCAAAGTGCATGTGCAGAAATGATAAAGGGGGAAATGCATGTGGCTGCAATGGTAAAGGATGGGAGTGCATGTGCAATGTTTTAATGAATTGGGAAAGCATGTGCAAAAGGGGAATGCATGTGGCTGCAAGGTGTGAATGATTATGAGTATGATAAGTGATAAGTGTATGGTTATGATAAGTGATAAGTGGTTATGATAAGTGATATGATATGTGGTGATGATAAGTAATGGGAAAGCATGTGGATTAGGTTGTGAAAGCTTGTGAATGCATGTGTTGATGAATGGGATTGTGGAGATGCACGGCATAAGGGGATTGGAAAGGTTTAAATGTCCTAAAACTAAAGGGAACAAGGTTCCAACACTTTGGTCTTCAATTAGGTCTTCAATTTCGTCCAACACTTTGGCTCCAAGCATAAGCTATCCATCCTTAGCCCAAAAGTGCTCCAAAAGTCTCCAAAATGCATCTTTTTGCTCCTTTAGCCCTTTGGACCTAAAAACACACGAAAATAGCTTAAAGTACTAAAATAACTAAAGAAACATAACGTAAATGCACGAGAACAAGCCATTTAAGTCGCATGAATATGCTCCTATCAAATACCCCCACACTTATCTTTTGCTAGTCCTCGAGCAAAACAAAATAACAAAAGAACACGAAACTAGACAAAACGAACAAAACACAACCTACACCTTCCAACAATCGTCTCATGGATTTCCAATGCACATGACAAGTTAAAAATCATTATTCCCACAGATTTTAGCCATCTTTATACTTAAGTACATTCTTACTCATAGTCACCACATACTAGTTCACAATTAAGCATTTAAAACCATGATTTGAATGTAGTAACATGCCTTAGAGAATTTCCTCAATTCCTTACTAGAATGCACTCTATTTTCACACAGATTTTCTGACTACACACCCTACACTAGTTATATGTGAGAAGATTGATGTAAACATGTAGACGAACACTCACATATGTTATAACAAGGAAAGCATTTTCTGGATTTACGACAATGACATGAATATGATCTCATGAATGGAAAGCTACTACTTAGAACGAGAACCAGTGATTCCATAAGCTCATATCAATTCCAAACTCCACATTATTGAACACATAACGATCAAGATAGAAGTCAAAGGTTGTAACGGGGCTTGGGGAGTTGGCTAACAATGAAAGGATAGGGAAAACAAACGTTCTTTAAGCAATAGTGAGCAAAGTATTGAATTAGGCACTTAGAATTCCCTTTAGAACGCAGAAGTCAACTTTGAACACCCAAGGGGAAGTCACACAAAACTTAGGGCCATATTCAAACTTTTTGGGCCCTTTCTTCAACAATCACACTTGTGAGTCCATTCTCACTTATTTTCATTCTTTTTCTTTCTTTTCTTCTTCTTTTTGGTTCTCATATGTTTTTCACAATTTTTTTTCTTTTCTTTTGACTCTCAAAACATACAAACTTAAGAACAAACTTTCCCTCCCCCACACTCATTTTCTTGCAAAATGTAACTCAAAAGGAATTCAATTAAGTCATGCTCACTATACTTCAAGAACAAGGGTACGGATGGTCCTACTCTAGGCTAGGTAAGGGGTGATGTGGTTAGCAAAGAAAATAGGCTAAACGAGGCTCAAGAGGGTTAAAACTAATATATACGAAATATGGGAAGTAAGGCTATTTGGCTATGGTGGCAACTACACAACTTCATCTTGATATATGTTATGCAATTCAATGTCATGCTTTAAATGAAACGGATATAAGTTCTACCATTTAGTTCTATCATGATACAATTGCATTCTAAGTAGCAACCAAGCAAGGATAATGAGATCATGCAACAACTTTAGAAAACAAAGAATCACAGAAAATAACTCTCCAAAGAAAGTAATGGCTCGAGTCTCACAGGGATGTAGCGTTATTATGAGTTTCTTCCTTCAAGCATGTTACAAAAACGAATTTTTCTTTTATGATTGCATGTGAAGTCATACATTATAACCATAACCAAGCATTGATAGGAGCATATTTATGCGACTTAAATGGCTTGTTCTCGTACATTTACGTTATGTTTCTTTAGTTATTTTAGTACTTTAAGCTATTTTCGTGTGTTTGTAGGTCCAAAGGGCTAAAGGAGCAAAAAGATGCATTTTGGAGACTTTTGGAGCACTTTTGGGCTAAGGACGGATAGCTTATGCTTGAAGCCAAAGTGTTGGACGAAATTGAAGACCTAATTGGAGCCAAAGTGTTGGAACCTTGTTCTCTTTAGTTTTAGGACATTTAAACCTTTCCTAATCCCAATCATGCCATGCATAACACACATCCATTCTAACACATTGTCATTGCACATGCATTTCCTTCATTAGTTAACCCACATGCACTTATCACTTATCATCACCACATATCATATCACTTAATCACTTATCACTTATCATCACCACTTAACCACTTATCATATCATAACCACATATCATATCACTTATCACTTATCACTTAACATATCATCCACCTACTTCACCTACAACATCCACCTACTTCACCTACAACATCCACTTCACCTACAACATCCACCTACTTCACCTACAACATCCACCTACAACATATTCTAGCATTAGGAAGGAATATTTCATCAACAATAATGGGAGCCGACGTGAGAGCCTCCTTGAGGTGCTTGAATGCCGTGGAACATGCATCATTGATGCGAGATTTATACGCACACAAATTAAACCCTCTTTTTGACAATTGTAGTATAAGTATAAGTAGGGATCGTTCTGGACCGGGGATTAGGAGGGATTGCAAATCTCTTGGAAACTGACTCAAAAACGTAAAATAAAGTTTAAAACACTATACTAGACTCAAAGAATGCAAAACTAAACTTTAAATCACTAAGACAAACCAAAGACTCAAAATGCTTTAAAACATAAACTAAATTGAATTCTAACTAAAATGAACATTAAAGCAAAAGGGGGATTTAGGTTTGACGAAAATTGAAATAATGAACAAATTAAAACAGAATGTAAATATGAAATTGATGAAATAGAATGGATGAATGCTAGCTAAGGGGGTCATCTCCACATATGTTACACTTGCATAATAAAAAGATTTCCAATTACATTTCAATAAATTATGAAACTCATCACCCCGGGTTAATTAGGTCCGCTTAAATTAACCGTCAAGTTTTCCTTAAGTTAATGAATTGGATGGGTTAGCGCAACGCAATTCACAACATTCTCCAAAAGTCCTTTATGTGAACAGCACAATAAAGATACAATCAAAGATCATTAAGCATTATGAAACTATAAGTGTTGACGAGGCATTCGTTACTATGATGAGCATGAAACTCGTGCCAAGAATTCATTTAACGCGATTGTTTATAAGCAACCTCCACTACTTGTGAATATAAGTTCATAACGATTAGGTGAAAATCACTTATATTCTAGCGTCATATTCATGCATGAAAATTAAGCGCGCATTCTTAATAAACATACATAAATAAGTTATCAATCAAACGGTTAAACAAATTGAATCAACAACTTATGAAATGCAATTAGAAGTAATCAAATCAAAATGCAAGCATAAACATATATTTCGAATCACCCCCTAGCTAAGGGGGGGGGGGTTTAGTTCCTCATACAAAACAAAGAGAATTAAATTTAAACATTGAAATCAAAGAAACACCTAAATATTCCAACAACTCAAACTTGAATTGTATGAATGTTTAGGCCCTCTTCTCTTCCTTTTTATTGTAGCATAAGGTCTAAGGATAGTTGGTTTGGGGGAATGGAAGTGTGGAATGGAAAAATGGTGTTTGGATTATAAGGGGAGAGATGGGAAGCTCACGGCTAGGGAAGGGAGAATGTGTTTGTAATGTGTTGTGTATGAAAATGAGATGTCCATGAATGAATGAATGCATGGGTATTTATAGGAGTAGTGGAGGGAACATATGGCTATGTCATTTGTAGGTGAAGTAGGTGGATGTTGTAGGTGAAGTAGGTGGATGTTGTAGGTGAAGTAGGTGGATGTTGTAGGTGAAGTAGGTGGATGTTGTAGGTGAAGTGGGTGGATGTTGTAGGTGAAGTGGATGTTGTAGGTGAAGTAGGTGGATGTTATGTTAAGTGATAAGTGATAAGTGATATGATATGTGGTTATGATATGATAAGTGGTTAAGTGGTGATGATAAGTGATAAGTGATTAAGTGATATGATATGTGGTGATGATAAGTGATAAGTGCATGTGGGTTAACTAATGAAGGAAATGCATGTGCAATGACAATGTGTTAGAATGGATGTGTGTTATGCATGGCATGATTGGGATTAGGAAAGGTTTAAATGTCCTAAAACTAAAGAGAACAAGGTTCCAACACTTTGGCTCCAATTAGGTCTTCAATTTCGTGCAACACTTTGGCTTCAAGCATAAGCTATCCGTCCTTAGCCCAAAAGTGCTCCAAAAGTCTCCAAAATGCATCTTTTTGCTCCTTTAGCCCTTTGGACCTACAAACACACGAAAATAGCTTAAAGTACTAAAATAACTAAAGAAACATAACGTAAATGTACAAGAACAAGCCATTTAAGTCGCATAAATATGCTCCTATCAAATACCCCCACACTTAGCTTTTGCTAGTCCTCGAGCAAAACAGAAAAACAAAACAAAAAGAACAAAACACAACCTACACCTTCCAACAATCGTATCAGGGACTTCCAATGCACATGACAAGTTAAAAATCATTATTCTCACAGATTTGAGCCATCTTTACACTTAAGTACATTCTTAATCATAGTCACTGATGCGAGAATTATACGCGCATAAATTAAACCCTCTTTTTGACAATTGTAGTATAAGTATAAGTAGGGATCGTTCTGGACCGGGGATTAGGAGGGATTGTTAATCACTTGGATTTGACTCAAAAACGTAAAAACACAAACTAAAACACTATACTAAACTCGAAGAATTCAAAACTAAAAATAAGAAAGATTAAGACTAAGACTTAAACGAAATATGGGGGGATTGATTTTGGACGAATTTAAACTAAAATGGATAGATTGTAAAGAAAACAAATTGTAAATATGAAATTGACGGAAATGAATGGATGGTATGGCTAGCTAAGGGGTTCATCTCCATACATGTTACACTTGCATAATAAAATGATTTCCAATTGTATTTCAATAAACCATGAATTCTCAACACCCCGGGTTAATTAGGTCCGCTTAAATTAACCGTCAAGTTTTCCTTAAGTTAATGAATTGGATGATTGCATACGACAACCCAAAGCATTCCTCACAAGTTCCCTACATGAATTGCATAATAGAGATACAAGCAAGAATCATTAAGCATCATGAAAACTATAAGTGTTGACGAGGCATTCGTTACTATGATTGCATGAAACTTATGCCAAGAATTTGTTTAACGCGATTGTTTATAAGCAACCTCCACTACTTGTGAATATAAGTTCATAACTATTACGTGAAACTCACTTATATTCTAGCGTCAAATTCATGCATGAAAATTAAGCGTTCATTCTTAATAAACATACATAAATAGGTTATCAATCAAACAGTTAAACAAATTGAATTCACAATTTATGAAACGTAATTAAAAGTAATCAAATCATATTACAAACATAAACATAATTTCGAATCACCCCCAAGCTAAAGGGGGGTTTAGTTCCTCATACAAAACAAAGAGAATTGAAATTAAACATTGAAATCAAAGAAACGCCTAAACATTCCAACAACTCAAACTTGAATTGTATGAACGTTTAGGCCCTCTTCTCTTCCTCTTTATTGTAGCATAAGGTCTAGGGATAATTGGTTTGGGGGATGGAAGTGTGGAATGGAAGAGGAGTGGTTGAGAAGTGGAAGGGGAATGGAAAAATGGTGTTTGGATTATAAGGGGAGAGATGGGAAGCTCACGGCTAGGGAAGGGAGAATGTGTTTGTAATGTGTTGTGTATGAAATGAGATGTCCATGAATGAATGAATGCAAGGGTATTTATAGGAGTAGTGGAGGGAACATATGGCTATGTCATTTGTAGGTGAAGTAGGTGGATGTTGTAGGTGAAGTAGGTGGATGTTGTAGGTGAAGTGGATGTTGTAGGTGAAGTAGGTGGATGTTGTAGGTGAAGTAGGTGGATGTTGTAGGTGAAGTGGGTGGATGTTGTAGGTGAAGTATGTGGATGTTGTAGGTGAAGTGGATGTTGTAGGTGAAGTAGGTGGATGTTATGTTAAGTGATAAGTGATAAGTGATATGATATGTGGTTATGATATGATAAGTGGTTAAGTGGTGATGATAAGTGATAAGTGATTAAGTGATATGATATGTGGTGATGATAAGTGATAAGTGCATGTGGGTTAACTAATGAAGGAAATGCATGTGCAATGACAATGTGTTAGAATGGATGTGTGTTATGCATGGCATGATTGGGATTAGGAAAGGTTTAAATGTCCTAAAACTAAAGAGAACAAGGTTCCAACACTTTGGCTCCAATTAGGTCTTCAATTTCGTCCAACACTTTGGCTTCAAGCATAAGCTATCCGTCCTTAGCCCAAAAGTGCTCCAAAAGTCTCCAAAATGCATCTTTTTGCTCCTTTAGCCCTTTGGACCTACAAACACACGAAAATAGCTTAAAGTACTGATGCGAGATTTATACGCACACAAATTAACCCTCTTTTCGTCAAATTGTAGTATATGTATAAGTAGGGATCGTTCTAGACCGGGGATTAGGAGGGATTGTTAATCACTTGGATTTGACTCAAAAACATAAAAACACAATATAAAACACTAAACTAGACTCAAAGAATGTAAAACTAAAGTTTAAAACACTAAAACAAACCAAAAGACTCAAAACAACACAAACACACTCAAATCTGCCTAAAAACCACTTTCTGGGCAGATTTGAGCACAAACACAAATTTGGACGAATTTGTTTAACAAATTGAATCAAAACACTTATAAACACAAACTAAAAGTATTTCTAACTAATCTAACACTTTAAAATAAATGGGGATTGAGGTTTGGACGAAAATAAACTAAATGGACAGATTCTAATTAAAACAGATTATAAAAACGAAATTGACGAAATGGAATGAATGGATGATAGAATAGCTAAGGGGTTCATCTCCATACATGTTACACTTGCATAATAAAAAGATTTCCAATTGCATTTTAATAAATTATGAAACTCATCACCCCGGGTCAATTAGGTCCGCTTAAATTAACCGTCAAGTTTTCCTTAAGTTAATGAATTGGATGGGTTAGCGCAACGCAATTCACTACATTCTCCAAAAGTCCTTTACGTGAACAGCACAATAAAGATACAATCAAAGATCATTAAGTATTATGAAAACTATAAGTGTTGACGAGGCATTCGTTACTATGATGAGCATGAAACTCGTGCCAAGAATTCTTTTAACGCTATTGTTTATAAGCAACCTCCACTACTTGTGAATATAAGTTCATAACGATTAGGTGAAACTCACTTATATTCTAGCGTCATATTCATGCATGAAAATTAAGCGCGCATTCTCAATAACATACATAAATAAGTTATCAATCAAACGGTTAAACAAATTGAATTCACAACTTATGAAACGCAATTAGAAGTAATCAAATCAAAATGCAAGCATAAACATTTATTTCGAATCACCCCCTAGCTAAAGGGGGTTTTAGTTCCTCATTACGTTGAAATCAAAGAAACACCTAAACATTCCAACAACTCAAACTTGAATTGTATGAACGTTTAGGCACTCTTCTCTTCCATTCCTCATACGTACAAAACAAAGAGAATTGAATTTAAACTTTGAAATCAAAGAAACACCTAAACATTCCAACAACTCAAACTTGAATTGTATGAACGTTTAGGCCCTCTTATCTTCCTCGTTGTTGTAGCACAAGGTCTAAGGTGAGGTTTGGGGGATTATGGAAATGGTAGAGGAGTGGTGTTTGGATTATAAGGGAAGGGGGACTCACGGCTAAAGAAGGTGGAGAGTGAATGTGGTGTGTTGTGTATGAAAATGAGATGTCCATGAATGAATGAATGCAAGGGTATTTATAGGAGTAGTGGAGGGAACATATGGCTATGTCATTTGTAGGTGAAGTAGGTGGATGTTGTAGGTGAAGTAGGTGGATGTTGTAGGTGAAGTGGATGTTGTAGGTGAAGTAGGTGGATGTTGTAGGTGAAGTAGGTGGATGTTGTAGGTGAAGTGGATGGATGTTGTAGGTGAAGTAGGTGGATGTTGTAGGTGAAGTAGGTGGATGATATGTTAAGTGATAAGTGATAAGTGATATGATATGTGGTTATGATATGATAAGTGGTTAAGTGGTGATGATAAGTGATAAGTGATTAAGTGATATGATATGTGGTGATGATAAGTGATAAGTGCATGTGGGTTAACTAATGAAGGAAATGCATGTGCAATGACAATGTGTTAGAATGGATGTGTGTTATGCATGGCATGATTGGGATTAGGAAAGGTTTAAATGTCCTAAAACTAAAGAGAACAAGGTTCCAACACTTTGGCTCCAATTAGGTCTTCAATTTCGTCCAACACTTTGGCTTCAAGCATAAGCTATCCGTCCTTAGCCCAAAAGTGCTCCAAAAGTCTCCAAAATGCATCTTTTTGCTCCTTTAGCCCTTTGGACCTACAAACACACGAAAATAGCTTAAAGTACTAAAATAACTAAAGAAACATAACGTAAATGTACGAGAACAAGCCATTTAAGTCGCATAAATATGCTCCTATCAAATACCCCCACACTTAGCTTTTGCTAGTCCTCGAGCAAAACAGAAAAACAAAACAAAAAGAACAAAACACAACCTACACCTTCCAACAATCGTATCAGGGACTTCCAATGCACATGACAAGTTAAAAATCATTATTCTCACAGATTTGAGCCATCTTTACACTTAAGTACATTCTTAATCATAGTCACCACATACTAGTTCACAATTAAGCATTTAAAACCATGTTTTGAATGTAGTAACATGCCTTAGAGAATTCCCTCAATTTCTTACTAGATGTACTCTCGTTTTTCACACAGATTTTCTGACTACACACCCTGCACTAGGTATATGTGAGAAGATTGATGTAAACATGTAGATGAACACTCACATATGTTATAATAAGGAAAGCATTTTCTGGAGTTAATAAGCATGTTTAGATATGATCTCATGAATGGAATGCTACTACTTAGACGCGAGAACCAGTGACACCATAAGCTCATACCAAGTTCAAACTCCACAATTGAAATACATAACACTCAATATAGAAGTCAAAGGGTAGTAACGGGGCTAGGGTTTTGGCTAACAATGAAAGGTGAAGGATAAACAAACATTCTTAAAGCAATAGTGAGCAAAGTATTGAATTAGGCACTTAGAATTCCCTTAAGAACGCAGAAGTCAACTTTGAACACCCAAGGGAAAATCACACAAAACTTAGGGCCATATTCAACTTTTTGGACCCTTTCTTCAACCATCAACGCTCGTGAGTTCATTCTTACTTATTTTCACTCCTTTTTTTTTTTTTTTTTTTTTTTTCTTTTTCTTTTGAATCTCAAAACATACATATAAACGTAAGAACAAACTTTTACTCCCCCACACTCATTTTCTTGCATAATGTAACTCAAAAGGAATTCATTTAAGTCATGCTCACTAAACTTTAAGAATAAGGGTATAGGAAAGTCCTACTCTAAGCTAGGTAAGGGGTGATGTGGGTAAACAAGGAATAAAGGCAAAACGAGGCTCAATGGGGTTAAAACTTACAACATATACGAAGTATGGGAAGTAAGGCTATTTGGCTATGGTGGTGGTCACTACACAACTTCTTCTTGAATATGTGTTATGCAAATCAATAACATGCTTTGAATGAAATGGGCATGAGTTCTAGCATTTGGAACTATATGATGAAACGCCTTCTAAGTAGTAACCAAGCAAAGAATAATGAGATCATGCAACGACTTTAGAAAACAAGAAATCACAGATTATACTCTCCAAAGAACGTTATAGGCTCAAGTCTCTCAGGGTTGTAGCGTTTGTTTGAGTTCCTTCCTTCAAGCATGTTACAAAAACAAATTTTTTTCTTTTATGATTGCATGTGAAGTCATACATTATAACCATAACCAAGCATATACCAAGAGTAAATCAAACTTTTCTCTATGTTTATAACTCTTTCTAACCGTCATGCAATTATAAACCAAATCCTTATCATTGTGTTGGAAGGTACCCTAAGACACAAACACACAAAAACGACTCTTAAAACAACTCTTTTTGGGTTTTTCAAAACAATTTTTCAAATTTTTATGGGATTTTCGAATTATAAAACAAAACACACTAAAACACTCTAAAACAACTTAAAAACACCTTAAAACAGCAAGGAACAACATTTGAAGTTATGGGTGATAAAATCCCACGAATTTAAATTAACAACATTAGTTACCCCCCCCCACACTTAAATCAAACATTGTCCTCAATGTTTTAAGCATAGATTCACACAAAACATAAGTAAACACACAAAAAGCAATTTAAACATACTAAACATGGCAGAATGTAATTAACAAAGAGAAGAGTTTAGGGACGCAAATCTGGTTATGGAGTGTAAATTCCATCTTCTCCTTGGTGATTGTATTGAGGCATGATCTTGGTGATTCCACAGGCTTACTCTTGAACTGGTTTCCGCCCATCATTGATTTTCCTTTGTGCTACTCTTGAACTGGGCAGCAGGATTCCCTTTAGTGTCTCCCCCGAAGGTCTGAGCTTCCTCCTGTTATCTGTTTCTTTGTTCAATCTTTGCAGGAGTGGTCCCTTCTCTGGAAGTGTATCAACCGTTGAAGATGACTACTCGAGAGCAACGCTAGGTAAGCAATCAGGAATAGATTCCAGGCAGTTGGCTCCAGATCGGTAGACTGACTCCAAGTGCCGGCTGATTGCTTCTTTTACTTTGCCATGCAAGTAAGAACAAGGACAAAGAAAAAGACAGGGAAAAAGCATGATATGAGATATTTTTGCTTTTGACCTTGATGATATGAGATACCTTTGCTTTGAAGAAGCGGTGAATGAATCAGCACATGCTTTAATCCGCCGTTTCCTCCTGGGTCATATGTACTCCAGGCATCTGGTATCATCTTTGGGGAAGAAGAAAGAATTGAGTATTTCGAAAGGCTTTGCTGGGAGTGCGCCCTCAGAGGTGAGAGAGAGTTGGGCATTTTCTTCAGGTTTGCCCTGCCATAAAAGACGAAGGTCGACATATATAGAGATAATATCAAGTGGTGGTACCTTTTACCCTTGTCGACAAACGTTTTGATCCCGCAAATCCGACTTTTTGAAATAGTGGCGCCTCTTCGATCTTTGAATACGCCTCTTCGATTTCTGAGCAGGCGCCCCTTCGATTTCTGAACGACGCCCCTTCGCTTTCTGAACGACACGTGGTAGTGCAGATGCGGCTCCTTTTGACAAAGCTGCACACGTCTTCTGAAAAGCAGAGAAAGCGTCGCCGAACTTTGCGCTTTGTCGGCTAAAGATGTGTAGTTGCGATGATGGCCTCCACGTGTTTTCAGCTTTGTCAGAAATCTTTTGACAAAGTTGAACGCGTCTTCTGAAAAGCAGAGAACGCGTCGCCTAAATTACGCCGGAAATTCCGGCTTTTCGAATTGGTGGACGCGTCGCCTTGGCTTCTTATAGAGCTATCGATCACCACAACAAACACACTCTGAAGAATTCCCATTCTTGAAAATCGACTCCAGCACTTTGAGAATTAACTCCATCCACCCCATCTCTTTGAACACTTTTGAAAAATGGCAAACCCATCGAACCTTAGCTTAGAATTGAGTCTCAGCAGTGATACGGCCGCGCCGCGTCAAGGTAACGTATGGCGCCCTTCTTTCTTATCTTCTAACGGTCCTCTCACAAGTGAAGACTCTGTGATGCAGGACGCCACAACAGCTACAATAGTAGCTAGGAACCTCCTCACTCCAAAAGATAGTAGGCTGCTGTCAGGACGGTCCGATGAGTTGGCCGTTCAAGAGTCCCTCGCACTTAGTGTTCAGTGTGCGAGTTCTGTGTCCAACATGGGCCAACGCCTGCTTGCCCGCTCCCGTCAGGTGGAATCATTGATGGCAGAGGTGGAAAATCTTAAGCAGGAGATCAAACTGCTTAAGCATGAGAATAGAAGTTTGCACGTGCTTGCCAACAACTATTCGACGGGCATGAAGAGGAAGCTTGATGAACTGCAAGAGTCTGAAGGTCGGATTCAAAGTGACCGTCAAAGGTTTTCGTCTTTCCTTCAGAGGCACCTTTTTCCTGGATCATCCAGCGTTTGGCCAAGTATTGAGGCCTCGAATGCTCTATCTTCGATGCCTCTAGCTCCGATGCCTTCCGCTCCTATGTCTTCTGCACCGATGCCTTCCGTCTCGATGCCTTCCGCTTCAAGAGTTTTGCCACGTAGTGGGTCTTTAAGTAAACAACCTTTGTGAAGCCTCGCCACTTTTATTATTATTATTTTTTTTTTTTTTTTTTTTTTTTTCAAAATGCATTGGGTTGCCTCCCAAGTAGCGCTTTCTTTTACGTCTTGCAGCCGGACGAAGAACCCAATCACTCCAGGATATGTTTACAAATCGGATGAGAACTCCGAGTCATAAACTAGTACCTAGAACAAGAAACAAAACAACATTAAGAATCTGGAATAAAAACAAACGAAAATAAAACAATCTAAGGGATTAGCAAATTTTCTAGTCCCCGGCAACGGCGCCAAAATTTGATGCGTGATTTTATACGCACACAAATTAAACCCTCTTTTTGTCAATTTGTAGTATAAGTGCAAGTAGGGATCGTTCTAGACCGGGGATTAGGAGGGATTGTTAATCACTTGGATTTGACTCAAAAACATAAAAACACAATATAAAACACTAAACTAGACTCAAAGAATGTAAAACTAAAGTTTAAAACACTTGTGATAAGTGATATGTGATGTATGATATGTGATAGTGTGGAATGTTGGAATGTTATGCACGGCTAAGGATAAAGGAAAGGTTTAAATGTCCTAAAACTAAAGAGAACAAGGTTCCAACACTTTGGCTCCAATTAGGTCTTCAATTTCGTCCAACACTTTGGCTTCAAGCATAAGCTATCCGTCCTTAGCCCAAAAGTGCTCCAAAAGTCTCCAAAATGCATCTTTTTGCTCCTTTAGCCCTTTGGACCTACAAACACACGAAAATAGCTTAAAGTACTAAAATAACTAAAGAAACATAACGTAAATGTACGAGAACAAGCCATTTAAGTCGCATAAATATGCTCCTATCAAGTACTAAAATAACTAAAGAAACATAACGTAAATGTACGAGAACAAGCCATTTAAGTCGCATAAATATGCTCCTATCAGTCACCACATACTAGTTCACAATTAAGCAATTAAAACACATTTCAAATGTAGTAACATGCCTTTAGAGAATTCCCTCAATTTCTTACTAGATGTACTCACGTTTTTCACACAGATTTTCTGACTACACACCCTACACTAGGTATATGTGAGAAGATTGATGTAAACATGTAGACGAACACTCACATATGTTATAATAAGGAAAGCATTTTCTGGAGTTAATAAGCATGTTTAGATATGATCTCATGAATGGAATGCTACTACTTAGACGCGAGAACCAGTGACACCATAAGCCCATACCAAGTTCAAACTCCACAAATTGAAATACACAACACTCAAGATAGAAGTCAAGGGTTGTAACGGGGCTTGGGGTATGTGGATAACAAAGAAGGGATATGGAAAACAAAGGTTTTTAAAGAAATAGTGAGCAAAGCATTTGAATCAACTTAGAATTCACTTTTGAATGAAAACTCAACTTTTGAACAAAAAGGGAGAGTTTAGACAATTTACACCCAGAATTGGTGTTTTGGAACCTTTCTTCAATCACTTATTCTTTCATTTTTTTCTTTTCTCTTTTTTTTTTTTTTTTTTTTTTTTTTTTTCTTTTCTTTTGAATCTCAAAACATCAACACTTAAACATTCTCTCCCCCACACTTATTTTCTTTCATAATGTAACTCAAAAGGAATTCAATTAAGTCATGCTCACTATCTTTTAAGAACAAGGGTGGGGATTGTCCTAAACTAGGCTAGGTGAGGAAAATGTGGGTAAACAAAGAATAAAGGCTAAACAAGGCTCAACGGGGTTAAAACTTACAACATATACGAAGTATGGGAAGTAAGGCTATTTGGCTATGGTGGTGGTCACTACACAACTTCTTCTTGAATATGTGTTATGCAAATCAATAACATGCTTTGAATGAAATGGGCATGAGTTCTAGCATTTGGAACTATATGATGAAACGCCTTCTAAGTAGTAACCAAGCAAAGAATAATGAGATCATGCAACGACTTTAGAAAACAAGAAATCACAGATTAAACTCTCCAAAGAACGTTATAGGCTCAAGTCTCTCAGGGATGTAGCGTTTGTTTGAGTTTCTTCCTTCAAGCATGTTACAAAAACGAATTTTTCTTTTATGATTGCATGTGAAGTCATACATTATAACCATAACCAAGCATATACTGATAGGAGCATTTTTATGCGACTTAATTGGCTTGTTCTCATGCATTTATGTTGTTTTTCCTTAGTTAGTTTAGTGTTTAAAGTCATTTTCGTGCAATTTCAGGTTTTAGTGTCAAACTATGCAAAAAGAAGCAATTTGGAGCATTCTAGAGCATTTTTGGGCCAAGATTGGATAGTGCAAGCATGGAGGCATGAGGATGGACGAATTTGAAGGCTTGAATTCAGTTAGGGAGCTGCAAGGGGGCCTAAAAACCTTATTTCTAGAAGGCTTTATCTATTCACACATGGTGCCTAATTTCTGTATTGGAAGAACAAGCCGTCCTAGCTTGTCACTAGCCGTCCTAGCTTGTCACTAGCCGTCCTACCTTATCTCCTAGCCATCCTAGCTTGTCTCCTAGCCGTCCTACCTTGTCTCCTAGCTTGTCACTAGCCGTCCTAGCTTGTCACTAACCGTCCTACCTTGTCTCCTAGCCGTCCTAGCTTGTCTCCTAGCCGTCCTACCTTGTCTCCTAGCCGTCCTATCTTGTCTCCTACCTTGTCCAAGCTACACACATATATCCTTTAAGTGTTTCATGTATAGAATTTCTGGTACAAAAACCTTTTGGTTTCAACTAAGTTCTAAACCTTTCCTAGCCCTATAAATAAGGCTTTGCAGCAAGGCACTAAGGGGATCACTCATTCATTCAATTTTTGTCCATTCATCTATCCTTCATCCAATTCCATAATCCCTGATCCTAAAACACATCCCAACCATCCCATCCACCTTTGTGCCGTAGCAAGGAGAAAGAAGGAAAGACTCTTGGATGCTCAAGCTTCGTCGTTGGTGCATTCTAGGTGTAATTCGTTTTATGATTTCAATGTTTAATTTATTTTCCTTTCATTTTGCTATGAACATGAGTGGCTAAACCCCTATTGGTTAGGGGTGATTTCGAAGCCATAACTATGTGTGCAAGTTGATTTGATAAATTCCAGTTATGAGTTCTTGAATCGTGAATGCAATTGGCTTAACTGTGCGAGTAATAACGTATTTGTGTTTGTTAATTAGGGGTCGACACTTAATTGGCTTGCATGAATATGATGCTAGAATATAAGTTTGTTTCACATAATTGTCACACACTTATATTCACAAGTAGTGAAGGTTGCTAGTCACAATCGCGTTAAGTTCAATTCCTAGCATAAGTGTCATGATGTCATAGTCACAAGTGCTTTGTCAATGCTTATAGTTTTCATTGAACGTAATGATCTTTGATTGTATCTTTATTATGATGTCATGTAAGGAACTTTTGAAGAATGCTTTGGGTTGTTGTATGATGTCATCCAATTCAATAACACAAGGAAAACTTGAGAATTAACTAGTGATGTCACGGTTAATTTGGGGCATTGTCATTCATAATTCTATGAAGGAATAACTGGAAATCGAGTCATTTGCATACTTGTCATGTGTGGAGAAAGAACCCCTAACTAGTCCATGATCCATTAAAAACCCCAAAAACGTTTCAAAATCAGTTTTACTTTGCAATCTGTTTTCTCAACTTTAATTTCGTCCAAATCAAATCCCCCTTTACTTTGAAGTCTCAATTTAGTTAGAAATTGTTTTGGTTCATGTTTTTAAGTGTTTTGAGTCAAGTTTTCAACCAATTTCGTCCAAATTAGTGTAGGTGCTCAAAACTGCCCAGAAAGTGGTTTTTAGGCAGTTTTGAGTCTTCTAGTTGCTGTTTTGAGTTTTTGTTTTGTTTTAGTGTTTTAACTTTGGTTTTTCATTCTTTGTGTCCAAATTAGTGTTTTTAACTTTGTTTTGGAGTTCTTAGGTCAGTTTTCAAGAGTTTAGCAATCCCTCCTAATCCCCGGTTTTGAACGATCCCTACTTACATACTTTGCTACAATTGTCAGAAGAGGGTTTAATTTGTGTGCTTAATATATTTCGCATCATATACCAAGAGTAAATCAAACTTTTCTCTATGTTTATAACTCTTTCTAACCGTCATGCAATTATAAACCAAATCCTTATCATTGTGTTGGAAGGTACCCTAAGACACAAACACACAAAAACGACTTTTAAAACAACTCTTTTTGGGTTTTTCAAAACAATTTTTCAAATTTTTATGGGATTTTCGAATTATAAAACAAAACACACTAAAACACTCTAAAACAACTTAAAACACCTTAAAACAGCAAGGAACAACATTAGAAGTTATGGTGGATAAAACCTACGAATTTGCATCAAAACACTTTAGTTACCCCCCCACACTTAAATCAAACATTGTCCTCAATGTTTTAAGCATAGATTCACACAAAACATAAGTAAACACACAAAAAGCAACTAAACATATTAAACATGGCATAATGTAATTAACAAAGAGAAGAGTTTAGGGACGCAAATCTGGTTATGGAGTGTAAATTCCCTCTTCTCCTTGGTGATTGCATTGAGGCTTTGATCTTTGTGATTCCACAGGCTTACTCTTGAACTGGTTTCTGCCCATCGTTGATTTTCCTTTGTGCTACTTCTTGAACTGGGCAGCAGGATGGTTCTTTTGGTTTCCCCCGAAGGTCTGAGCTTCCTCCTGTTATCTGTTTCTTTGTTCAATCTTTGCAGGAGTGGTCCCTTCTCTGGAAGTGTAACAACCGTTGAAGATGACTACTCGAGAGCAACGCTAGGTAAGCAATCAGGAATAGATTCCAGGCAGTTGGCTCCAGATCGGAAGACTGACTCCAAGTGCCGGCTGATTGCTTCTTTTACTTTGCCATGCAAGTAAGAACAAGGACAAAGAAAAAGACAGGGAAAGAGCATGATATGAGATACTTTTGCTTTTGACCTTGATGATATGAGATACCTTTGCTTTGAAGAAGCGGTGAATGAATCAGCACATGCTTCAATCCGCCGTTTCCTCCTGGGTCATATGTACTCCAGGTATCTGGTATCATCTTTAGGGAAGAAGAAAGAATTAAGTATTTTGAAAGGCTTTGCTGGGAGTGCGCCCTCAGAGGTGAGGGAGAGTTGGGCATTTTCTTCAGGTTTGCCCTGCCATAAAAGACGAAGGTCGACATATATAGAGATAATATCAAGTGGTGGTACTTTTTACCCTTGTCGACAAACGTTTTGATCCCGCAAATCCGGCTCTTTGAAATAGTGGCGCCTCTTCGATCTTTGAATACGCCTCTTCGATTTCTGAGCAGGCGCCCCTTCGATTTCTGAACGACGCCCCTTCGCTTTCTGAACGACACGTGGTAGTGCAGATGCGGCTCCTTTTGGCAAAGCTGCACGCGTCTTCTGAAAAGCAGAGAAAGCGTCGCCGAACTTTGCGCTTGTCGGCTAAAGATGTGTAGATGCGATGATGGCCTCCACGTGTTTTCAACTTTGTTAGAAATCTTTTGACAAAGTTGAACGCGTTTTCTGAAAAGCCGAGGGAGCGTCGCCTAAATTACGCCGGAAAATCCGGCTCTTCGAATTGGTGGACGCGTCGCCTTGGCTTCTTATAGAGCTATCGATCACCACAACAAACACACTCTGAAGAATTCCCATTCTTGAAAATCGACTCCGGCCCTTTGAGAATTAACTCCATCCACCCCATCTCTTTGAACACTTTTGAAAAATGGCAAACCCATCGAACCTTAGCTTAGAATTGAGTCTCAGCAGTGATACGGCCGCGCCGCGTCAAGGTAACGTATGGCGCCCTTCTTTCTTATCTTCTAACGGTCCTCTTTCAGGTGAAGACTCTGTGATGCAGGACGCCACAACAGCTACAATAGTAGCTAGGAACCTCCTTACTCCAAAAGATAGTAGGCTGCTGTCAGGACGGTCCGATGAGTTGGCCGTTCAAGAATCCCTCGCACTTAGTGTTCAGTGTGCGAGTTCTGTGTCCAACATGGGCCAACGCCTGCTTGCCCGCTCCCGTCAGGTGGAATCTTTGATGGCAGAGGTGGAAAGTCTCAAGCAGGAGATCAAACTGCTTAAGTATGAGAATAGAAGTTTGCACGTGCTTGCCAACAACTATTCGACGGGTATGAAGAGGAAGCTTGATGAGCTACAAGAATCCAATGGTCGGATGCAAAGTGACTGATAGGAGCATATTTATGCGACTTAAATGGCTTGTTCTCGTACATTTACGTTATGTTTCTTTAGTTATTTTAGTACTTTAAGCTATTTTCGTGTGTTTGTAGGTCCAAAGGGCTAAAGGAGCAAAAAGATGCATTTTGGAGACTTTTGGAGCACTTTTGGGCTAAGGACGGATAGCTTATGCTTGAAGCCAAAGTGTTGGACGAAATTGAAGACCTAATTGGAGCCAAAGTGTTGGAACCTTGTTCTCTTTAGTTTTAGGACATTTAAACCTTTCCTAATCCCAATCATGCCATGCATAACACACATCCATTCTAACACATTGTCATTGCACATGCATTTCCTTCATTAGTTAACCCACATGCACTTATCACTTATCATCACCACATATCATATCACTTAATCACTTATCACTTATCATCACCACTTAACCACTTATCATATCATAACCACATATCATATCACTTATCACTTATCACTTAACATATCATCCACCTACTTCACCTACAACATCCACCTACTTCACCTACAACATCCACCTACTTCACCTACAACATCCACTTCACCTACAACATCCACCTACTTCACCTACAACATCCACTTCACCTACAACATCCACCTACTTCACCTACAACATCCACCTACTTCACCTACAAATGACATAGCCATATGTTCCCCCCACTACTCCTATAAATACCCTTGCATTCATTCATTCATGGACATCTCATTTCATACACAACACATTACAAACACATTCTCCCTTCCCTAGCCGTGAGCTTCCCATCTCTCCCCTTATAATCCAAACACCATTTTTCCATTCCCTTTCCACTTCTCCACCACTCCTCTTCCATTCCACACTTCCATCCCCCAAACCAATTATCCCTAGACCTTATGCTACAATAAAGAGGAAGAGAAGAGAGCCTAAACGTTCATACAATTCAAGTTTGAGTTGTTGGAATGTTTAGGCGTTTCTTTGATTTCAATGTTTAATTTCAATTCTCTTTGTTTTGTATGAGGAACTAAACCCCCCTTTAGCTAGGGGGTGATTCGAAATATATGTTTATGCTTGCATTTTGATTTGATTACTTCTAATTACGTTTCATAAGTTGTGAATTCAATTTGTTTAACTGTTTTATTGATAACCTATTTATGTATGTTTATTGAGAGTGCACACTTAATTTTCATGCATGAATTTGACGCTAGAATATAAGTGAATTTCACCTAATCGTTATGAACTTATATTCACAAGTAGTGGAGGTTGCTTATAAACAATCGCGTTAAACGAATTCTTGGCATAAGTTTCATGCAATCATAGTAACGAATGCCTCGTCAACACTTATAGTTTTCAAAGAACTTAATGATTCTTGCTTGTATCTCTATTATGCAATTCATGTAGGGAACTTGTGAGGAATGCTTTGGGTTGTCGTATGCAATCATCCAATTCATTAACTTAAGGAAAACTTGACGGTTAATTTAAGCGGACCTAATTAACTTGGAGTGTTGAGAATTAATGATTTATTGAAATGCAATTGGAAATCGTTTTATTATGCAAGTATAACATGTATGGAGATGAAACCCTTAGCTAGCATTCATCCATTCAATTCCATCACATTCATATTTACATTCTGTCTAGTTTATTAACTTGTTTCGTTATTTCAATTTTCGTAAAACCTAAACCCCCCTTTACTTTCTTGTTCTTTAATGCTTAGAATCTGTTTAGTTTATGTTTTAAAGTATTTTTGAATTCTTTGAGTCTAGTTTAGTGTTTTATATTGTGTTTTTATGTTTTTGAGTCAAATCCAAGTGATTAACAATCCCTCCTAATCCCCGGTCCAGAACGATCCCTACTTGCACCTATACTACAATTGATAAAAAGAGGGTTTAATTTGTGTGCGTATAAATCTCGCATCAAATTTTGGCGCCGTTGCCGGGGACTAGAAAATTTGCTAATCCCTTGGATTATTTGTTTCTGTATTGTCTTTTAGATTTAGTTTTTTTTATTTGTGTTTTGTTTGTTAAGAACAACATGGCACTTGATAACGCTTCTCTTTTGTCACAGCTCATGGAAAGGTCCCAAATGCAAAGAGTTGATATATTTAATCTTCAATCAAGGAATAACGTGTTTTCCAATACTTACAATTCGGATTGGAGTGATCATTCAAACTCTATGTGGTGGGAACCTCAAAATGCTCAACAAGGAGGATATTGGCAGCCACCACAACCTCATATTCAATATGCCCAACCAAATTTAAGTTCGTCAATAGATTATAATCAAAAGCTTAACGAATTAATTTGTTTGGTGCAGGGCTCACAAAATCAAGACAATGAGGCTCGACAAGAAGACAAAAGGTTGGATCACTTGGAAAAGCAAATTGGGCAGATAGCGGAGTTCGTAGGACAATTTTGCGACCAAGGCAAACTCCCTAGTTCAACCATTGTAAATCCGAAGGGAGGATTTGAAGCACCTTTGCCGGAAGCACTTATTGCTCCTACGCCATCTAATTCAAGTAAGGTTGTTCCAATTAGTTCTAACCCCATTCCACCTAATATCCCTATTCCTTGCAGGTTCATGAATTCCAAGGAAGAAGAAAGTGAAAAAGACATCTTGGAAGACCTTCCAAAGGTGCAAAGTAGGGAATTTCATGAATTCATCAAAGGGGATATACTTGAGACAACAATGCCCAAAAAAAGTTGAATTTGATGACATTGGACAAGTCATAACCATCACATGCAATCTGGCCAAGTCCAATATCCCTGAAACTTTCAAAGGAGTGGTGTTTGTCATTGAGTTCTTGTCAGACAAAACAAGTAAGTCATTTTTTTCAAATTCCATTACATTTTATACTAACTTGTTGTTTTTTATGAATCAGGCACCTACATTAGAATTCAAACCAATGCCGGTTCACTTCAAGTATCACCTTCCATTCAAGGACCAATTCCATGCCGTTTGATTTTATTTATGTTAATAAAAAAAAAAAAAAAAAAAAAAAAAAAAAAGAGAGAAAGAAAGATACTAAACATGGAGAAAGGTGGAGCTTCACAAAGGTTGTTTGCGTGAAGCCCCACTACGAGGCGCAGAAGCGGAAGGCATAGAAGCGGGAGGCATAGAAGTGGGAGGCATCGGAGCGGAAGCCATCGGAGCGGGAGGCATCGGAGCTAGAGCATTCCAGGCCTCAATACTTGGCCAAGCGCTGGATGACCCAGGAAAAAGGTGCCTCTGGAGATAAGACGCAAGCCTTTGACGGTCACTGTGAATTCGACCCTCAGATTCTTGCAGCTCATCAAGCTTCCTCTTCATCCCCGACGAATAGTTATTTGCAAGCACATGCAAACTTCTATTCTCGTACTTAAGCTGCTGGATCTCTTGCTTAAGTCTTTCCACCTCTGCCATCAACGATTCCACTTGGCGGGACCGAGCAAGCAGGCGTTGGCCCATGTTGGACACAGAACTCGCACACTGAACACTAAGTGCGAGGGACTCTTGAACGGCCAACTCATCGGACCGTCCTGACAGCAGCCTACTATCTTTTGGAGTGAGGAGGTTTTTAGCTACTATTGTAGCTGTTGTGGCGTCCTGCATCACAGAGTCTTCACCTGAAAGAGGACCGTTAGAAGATAAAAAAGAAGGGCGCCATACATTACCTTGACGGGGCGCAACCGGATCGCTGCTGAGACTCAAATCTAAGCTAAGGTTCGATGAGTTTGCCATTTTTTTTTCAAAAGTGTTCAAAGAGAAGGGGTGGATGGAGTTAAAATTTCACAAAGGGCCGGAGTCGAGTTTCAGGAATGGGAAATCTTCAGAGTGTGTGTGTTGGGGTGATTGATAGCTCTATAAAAAGCCAAGACGACGCGTCCACCGATTCAAAGAGCCGGATTTTCCGGTGTAATTTAGGCAACGCTTTCTCGGCTTTTCAGAAAACGCGTTCAACTTTGTCAAAAGATTTCTGACAAAGCTGAAAACACGTGGAGGCCATCATCGCATCTACACATCTTTAGCCGACAAGCGCAAAGTTCGGCGACGCTTTCTCTACTTTTCAGAAGACGCGTGCAGCTTTGTCAAAAGGAGCCGTATCTGCACTACCACGTGTCGTTCAGAAAGCGAAGGGGCGTCGTTCAGAAATCGAAGGGGCGCCTGCTCAGAAATCGAAGAGGTGTATTCAAAGATCGAAGAGGCGCCACTATTTCAAAGAACCGGATTTGCGGGATCAAAACGTTTGTCGACAAGGGTAAAAAGTACCACCACTTGATATTATCTCTATATATGTCGACCTTCGTCTTTTATGGCAGGGCAAACCTGAAGAAAATGCCCAACTCTCCCTCACCTCTGAGGGCGCACTCCCAACAAAGCCTTTCAAAATACTCAATTCTTTCTTCTTCCCCAAAGATGATACCAGATGCCTGGAGTACATATGACCCAGGAGGAAACGGCGGATTGAAGCATGTGCTGATTCATTCACCGCTTCTTCAAAGCAAAGGTATCTCATATCATCAAGGTCAAAAGCAAAAGTATCTCATATCATGCTCTTTCCCTGTCTTATTCTTTGTCCTTGTTCTTACTTGCATGGCAAAGTAAAAGAAGCAATCAGTCGGCACTTGGAGTCAGTCTTCCGATCTGGAGCCAACTGCCTGGAATCTATTCCTGATTGCTTACCTAGCGTTGCTCTCGAGTAGTCATCTTCAACGGTTGTTACACTTCCAGAGAAGGGACCACTCCTGCAAAGATTGAACAAAGAAACAGATAACAGGAGGAAGCTCAGACCTTCGGGGGAAACCAAAAGAACCATCCTGCTGCCCAGTTCAAGAAGTAGCATAAAGGAAAATCAACGATGGGCAGAAACCAGCTCAAGAGTAAGCCTGTGGAATCACAAAGATCAAAGCCTCAATGCAATCACCAAGGAGAAGAGGGAATTTACACTCCATAACCAGATTTGCGTCCCTAAACTCTTCTCTTTGTTAATTACATTATGCCATGTTCAATATGTTTTAGTTGCTTTTTATGTGTTTACTTATGTTTTGTGTGAATCTATGCTTAAAACATTGAGGACAATGTTTGATTTAAGTGTGGGGGGGTAACTAAAGTGTTTTGATGCAAATTTTTAGGGTTTTATCCACCATAACTTCTAATGTTGTTCCTTGCTGTTTTAAGGTGTTTTTAAGTTGTTTTAGAGTGTTTTAGTGTGTTTTGTTTTATAATTCGAAAATCCCATAAAAATTTGAAAAATTGTTTTGAAAAACCCAAAAAGAGTTGTTTTAAAAGTCGTTTTTGTGTGTTTGTGTCTTAGGGTACCTTCCAACACAATGATAAGGATTTGGTTTATAATTGCATGACGGTTAGAAAGAGTTATAAACATAGAGAAAAGTTTGATTTACTCTTGGTATATGCTTGGTTATGGTTATAATGTATGACTTCACATGCAATCATAAAAGAAAAATTCATTTTTGTAACATGCTTGAAGGAAGAAACTCAAACAAACGCTACATCCCTGTGAGACTCGAGCCATTACTTTCTTTGGAGAGTTATTTTCTGTGATTCTTTATTTTCTAAAGTTGTTGCATGATCTCATTATTCCTTGCTTGGTTGCTACTTAGAATGCAATTGTATCATGATAGAACTAAATGCTAGAACTCATGCCCATTTCATTCAAAGCATGTTATTGATTTGCATAACACATATTCAAGAAGAAGTTGTGTAGTGACCACCACCATAGCCAAATAGCCTTACTTCCCATACTTCGTATATGTTGTAAGTTTTAACCCCGTTGAGCCTTGTTTAGCCTTTATTCTTTGTTTACCCACATTTTCCTCACCTAGCCTAGTTTAGGACAATCCCCACCCTTGTTCTTAAAGTTTAGTGAGCATGACTTAAATGAATTCCTTTTGAGTTACATTATGCAAGAAAATGAGTGTGGGGGAGTAAAAGTTTGTTCTTACGTTTATATGTATGTTTTGAGATTTAAAAAAAAAAAAAAAAAAAAATAAGTAAGAATGAACTCACGAGCGTTGATGGTTGAAGAAAGGGTCCAAAAAGTTGAATATGGCCCTAAGTTTTGTGTGATTTTCCCTTGGGTGTTCAAAGTTGACTTCTGCATTCTTAAGGGAATTCTAAGTGCCTAATTCAATACTTTGCTCACTATTGCTTTAAGAATGTTTGTTTATCCTTCACCTTTCATTGTTAGCCAATACCCTAGCCCCGTTACTACCCTTTGACTTCTATATTGAGTGTTATGTATTTCAATTGTGGAGTTTGAACTTGGTATGAGCTTATGGTGTCACTGGTTCTCGCGTCTAAGTAGTAGCATTCCATTCATGAGATCATATCTAAACATGCTTATTAACTCCAGAAAATGCTTTCCTTATTATAACATATGTGAGTGTTCGTCTACATGTTTACATCAATCTTCTCACATATACCTAGTGTAGGGTGTGTAGTCAGAAAATCTGTGTGAAAAACGAGAGTACATCTAGTAAGAAATTGAGGGAATTCTCTAAAGGCATGTTACTACATTTGAAATGTGTTTTAATTGCTTAATTGTGAACTAGTATGTGGTGACTATGATTAAGAATGTACTTAAGTGTAAAGATGGCTCAAATCTGTGAGAATAATGATTTTTAACTTGTCATGTGCATTGGAAGTCCCTGATACGATTGTTGGAAGGTGTAGGTTGTGTTTTGTTCTTTTTGTTTTGTTTTTCTGTTTTGCTCGAGGACTAGCAAAAGCTAAGTGTGGGGGTATTTGATAGGAGCATATTTATGCGACTTAAATGGCTTGTTCTCGTACATTTACGTTATGTTTCTTTAGTTATTTTAGTACTTTAAGCTATTTTCGTGTGTTTGTAGGTCCAAAGGGCTAAAGGAGCAAAAAGATGCATTTTGGAGACTTTTGGAGCACTTTTGGGCTAAGGACGGATAGCTTATGCTTGAAGCCAAAGTGTTGGACGAAATTGAAGACCTAATTGGAGCCAAAGTGTTGGAACCTTGTTCTCTTTAGTTTTAGGACATTTAAACCTTTCCTAATCCCAATCATGCCATGCATAACACACATCCATTCTAACACATTGTCATTGCACATGCATTTCCTTCATTAGTTAACCCACATGCACTTATCACTTATCATCACCACATATCATATCACTTAATCACTTATCACTTATCATCACCACTTAACCACTTATCATATCATAACCACATATCATATCACTTATCACTTATCACTTAACATATCATCCACCTACTTCACCTACAACATCCACCTACTTCACCTACAACATCCACCTACTTCACCTACAACATCCACTTCACCTACAACATCCACCTACTTCACCTACAACATCCACTTCACCTACAACATCCACCTACTTCACCTACAACATCCACCTACTTCACCTACAAATGACATAGCCATATGTTCCCTCCACTACTCCTATAAATACCCTTGCATTCATTCATTCATGGACATCTCATTTCATACACAACACATTACAAACACATTCTCCCTTCCCTAGCCGTGAGCTTCCCATTTCTCCCCTTATAATCCAAACACCATTTTTCCATTCCCTTTCCACTTCTCCACCACTGCTCTTCCATTCCACACTTCCATCCCCCAAACCAATTATCCCTAGACCTTATGCTACAATAAAGAGGAAGAGAAGAGAGCCTAAACGTTCATACAATTCAAGTTTGAGTTGTTGGAATGTTTAGGCGTTTCTTTGATTTCAATGTTTAATTTCAATTCTCTTTGTTTTGTATGAGGAACTAAACCCCCCTTTAGCTAGGGGGTGATTCGAAATATATGTTTATGCTTGCATTTTGATTTGATTACTTCTAATTACGTTTCATAAGTTGTGAATTCAATTTGTTTAACTGTTTTATTGATAACCTATTTATGTATGTTTATTGAGAGTGCACACTTAATTTTCATGCATGAATTTGACGCTAGAATATAAGTGAATTTCACCTAATCGTTATGAACTTATATTCACAAGTAGTGGAGGTTGCTTATAAACAATCGCGTTAAACGAATTCTTGGCATAAGTTTCATGCAATCATAGTAACGAATGCCTCGTCAACACTTATAGTTTTCAAAGAACTTAATGATTCTTGCTTGTATCTCTATTATGCAATTCATGTAGGGAACTTGTGAGGAATGCTTTGGGTTGTCGTATGCAATCATCCAATTCATTAACTTAAGGAAAACTTGACGGTTAATTTAAGCGGACCTAATTAACTTGGAGTGTTGAGAATTAATGATTTATTGAAATGCAATTGGAAATCGTTTTATTATGCAAGTATAACATGTACGGAGATGAAACCCTTAGCTAGCATTCATCCATTCAATTCCATCACATTCATATTTACATTCTGTCTAGTTTATTAACTTGTTTCGTTATTTCAATTTTCGTAAAACCTAAACCCCCCTTTACTTTCTTGTTCTTTAATGCTTAGAATCTGTTTAGTTTATGTTTTAAAGTATTTTTGAATTCTTTGAGTCTAGTTTAGTGTTTTATATTGTGTTTTTATGTTTTTGAGTCAAATCCAAGTGATTAACAATCCCTCCTAATCCCCGGTCCAGAACGATCCCTACTTGCACCTATACTACAATTGATAAAAAGAGGGTTTAATTTGTGTGCGTATAAATCTCGCATCAGTGACCGTCAAACTGACCGTCAAAGGCTTGCGGCTTACTTCCAGAGGCACATTTTTCCGGGCTCATCCAGCGTTTGGCCAAGTATTGAGGCCTCTTCTTTGATGCCTCCCGCTCCGATACCTTCCGCCCCGATGCCTTCCGCCTCGATGCCTTCTGCTCCGATGCCTTCCGCATCTATGCCTCCTGCTTCTAGAGTTTTGCCCAGTAGTGGGGCTTCAAGTAAACGCCCTTTGTGAAGCTCCATCATTCTGCCATGTTTTTTTTTTTTTTTTTTTTTTTTACATAAATAAAATCAAACGGCATGGAATTGGTCCTTGAATGGAAGGTGATACTTGAAGTGAACCGGCATTGGTTCAAATTCTAAAGTGGGTGCCTGGATCATTAACAACATATTAGTATAAAAGAAAATTGAAATTCGGGGAGGCGGCTTACCTATGTGCTCCAAAATGAACTCCAGAATAAACACCCCTTCGAAAGTTATGACTTGTCCCGTGTCATAAAATCCAACTTCCTTGGGAATTGTGGTTTCAAATATGTCCTCTTTGATGCCTTCTACATCTTCTCCAGCCACTACCTTCTCTTGAATCATTCTTCTTGGTGTACAAAGTCCTTTGAAGAATTCAACACCATCTAAAACTTGCTGTGTTGCACCAAGAATTTGAATAGCATTTTGCACCTTTGGGAAGGCTTCCACGATGTCCTTTTTACTCTCTTCTTGGTTGGGAATCAAAAACCTGCTAGGAAAAGGGACATTGGGTGGAATAACATCAGAATAACATGGAATTGGGACGTCCTTACTGGTGGTGGGTGGTTTAGAGGAGAAGAGGCCTAAACGTTCATACAATTCAAGATTGAGTTGTTGGAATTTTTAGGTGTACTTCGATTCTTGTTTTCAATGTTTACTTTGTTATTACTCTCTAAATTTGTTGTAATCATGAGTGGCTAAACCCCTAATTAGTTAGGGGAAAGTTTGAAGCCATGAACATGTTTGAAATATGAATTGATTTCTTCCAATTGTGATTTGTTAATTTGTGATTGCAATTCAATTATCATGTTTATTAAAGACTTGTTTTTGTATGTTGATTAGGGATGCATACTTAGTCTTCATGCATAAACTCGATGCTAGTTTATAAACGAGTTTCACCTAATCGTCACAAGTTTATAAACATGAGTAGTGAAGGTTGCTAGTCACAACCGCGTTAATTGAATTCTTGGCAAAAGTATCATGCATTCATAGTTACAATTGCCTCGTCAACACTTATAATTTTCATAGAGCATAATGATCTCTCATTGTATCTCTTCTATGCATTCATGTTGAGAACCATTGGAGAATGATTTGAATTGTCGCATGCATCATCCAATTCAATAACTTAAGGAAAATTTGAGAGTTAATTAGTGCATCACGGTTAACTTGGGGTGTTGAGCATCATAGTTAATGAAAAACAATTGGAGAATCGATTCATATATAAATGTGTCATGTGTGGAGAATGGACCTCTAACTAATCCATCCATCATCTTGTTTCTCAAATCCGTTTATACAATCTGCCTAGTTTATTAATCTGTGCATTTAATTTAATTTCGTCAAAACCTTAATCCCCCTTTACTTTAGTGTCCAACTTAGTTAGAAAGTGTCTTAGTTTGTGTTTTTAAGTGTTTTGATTCAATTTGTTACACAAATTCGTCCAAATTCACCAAAGTGCTCAAAACTGCCCAGAAAGTGTTTTTAAGGCAGTTTTGAGTGTTTTGGGTGATGTTTGAGTCTTTTGGTTTGTTTTAGTGTTTTAAAGTTTAGTTTTGCATTCTTTGAGTCTAGTAAGTGTTTTATATTGTGTTCTTACGTTTTTGAGTCAATTTCACATTGATTAGCATCCCTAGTTAATCCCCGGTCTAGAACGATCCCTATTTGCTCATTTACTACAATTGTCATCCATAGGGTTTAATTTGTGTGTTTAACTATTTTCGCATCACTAGCCTAGTTTAGGACAATCCCCACCCTTGTTCTTAAAAGATAGTGAGCATGACTTAATTGAATTCCTTTTGAGTTACATTATCAAAGAAAATAAGTGTGGGGGAGAGAATGTTTAAGTGTTGATGTTTTGAGATTCAAAAGAAAAAAAAAAAAAAAAAAAAAAAAAAAAAAAAGAGAAAAGAAAAAAATGAAAGAATAAGTGATTGAAGAAAGGTTCCAAAACACCAATTCTGGGTGTAAATTGTCTAAATTCTCCCTTTTTGTTCAAAAGTTGAGTTTTCATTCAAAAGTGAATTCTAAGTTGATTCAAATGCTTTGCTCACTATTTCTTTAAAAACCTTTGTTTTCCATATCCCTTCTTTGTTATCCACATACCCCAAGCCCCGTTACAACCCTTGACTTCTATCTTGAGTGTTGTGTATTTCAATTTGTGGAGTTTGAACTTGGTATGAGCTTATGGTATCACTGGTTCTCGCGTCTAAATAGTAGCATTCCATTCATGAGATCATATCTAAACATGCTTATTAACTCCAGAAATTGCTTCCTTTGAAATACATATATGTGAGTGTTTGTTTTTATGATTACATCAATCTTCTCACATATAACTAGTTTAGGTGTGTAGTCAGAAAATCTGTGTGAAAAACGAGAGCATATCTTGTAAGGATTTGAGCAAATTCTCTAAGGCATGTTACTACATTCAAAACATGGTTTTAAATGCTTAATTGTGAAATAGTATGTGGTGACTATGATTAAGAATGTATTCAAGTGTGAAGATGACTAAAATCTATGGGAATAATGATTTTTAACTTGTCTTGTGCATTGGAAATCCGTGAGACGATTGTTGGAAGGTGTAGGTTGTGTTTTGTTCGTTTTGTCTAGTTTCGTGTTCTTTTGTTTTGTTTTGCTCGAGGACTAGCAAAAGATAAGTGTGGGGGTATTTGATAGGAGCCTATTCATGCGACTTAAATAGCTTGTTCTCGTGCATTTACGTTATGTTTCTTTAGTTATTTTAGTACTTTAAGCTATTTTCGTGTGTTTGTAGGTCCAAAGGGCTAAAGGAGCAAAAAGATGCATTTTGGAGACTTTTGGAGCACTTTTGGGCTAAGGACGGATAGCTTATGCTTGAAGCCAAAGTGTTGGACGAAATTGAAGACCTAATTAAAGACCAAAGTGTTGGAACCTTGTTCCCTTTAGTTTTAGGACATTTAAACCTTTCCTTTATCCTTAGCCGTGCATAACATTCCAACATTCCACACTATCACATATCATACATCACATATCACTTATCACATATCATTCACCACTTATCATATCATACACTCAATCACTTATCACATATCACTTATCACACACCACATATCACTTATCACATATCACTTACCACTTATCATTCACCACATATCATTCACCACTTATCATATCATACATTCATTTATCACTTATCATAATCATTCACTTATCACTTAACATATCATAAACTTATCACTTATCACTCATAATCACCTACAACATCCACCTACTTCACCCACAACATCCACCTACTTCACCTACAACCTCCACTTACTTCACCAACCTCACACACTTACTTCACCTACAAATGACATAGCCATATGTTCCCTCCACTACTCCTATAAATACCCTTGCATTCATTCATTCATGGACATCTCAATTCATACACATTTCATTCTCATTCACTCATCCATTGCAGAAATGTAGACATCAAACCACCCTTGTGCCGTGCCTTCCCCTACAAATCCAAACACCATCCTTCCATCTCCACAACTCCTCTTCCATTCCTCCACCACTCCCCAAACCATTCACACCATCAAACTATCCCTAGACCTTGTGCTACAACGAAGAGGAAGAGAAGAGTGCCTAAACGTTCATACAATTCAAGTTTGAGTTGTTAGAATGTTTAGGTGCTTCTTTGATTTCTATGTTTAATTTCAATACTCTTTGTTTTGTACGAATGAGGCATGGAAGAGAAGAGGGCCTAAACGTTCATACAATTCAAGTTTGAGTTGTTGGAATGTTTAGGTGTTTCTTTGATTCTCTTTGTTTTGTACCATGAGGAACTAAACCCCCCTTGGCTAGGGGGGGATTCGAAATAAATGTTTATGCTTGCATTTTGATTTGATTACTTCTAATTACGTTTCATAAGTTGTGGATTCAATTTGTTTAACCGTTTGATTGATAACTTATTTATGTATGTTTATTGAGAGTGCACGCTTAATTTTCATGCATGAATATGACGCTAGAATATAAGTGAGTTTCACCTAATCGTTATGAACTTATATTCACAAGTAGTGGAGGTTGCTTATAAACAATCGCGTTAAATGAATTCTTGGCACGAGTTTCATGCTCATCATAGTAACGAATGCCTCGTCAACACTTATAGTTTTCATAATGCTTAATGATCTTTGATTGTATCTTTATTGTGCTGTTCACGTAAAGGACTTTTGGAGAATGTTGTGAATTGCGTTGCGCTAACCCATCCAATTCATTAACTTAAGGAAAACTTGACGGTTAATTTAAGCGTACCTAATTGACCCGGGGTGATGAGTTTAATAATTTATTGAAATGCAATTGGAAATCTTTTTATTATGTAAGTGTAACATGTGTGGAGAAGAACCCCTTAGCTATTCTATCATCCATTCATTCCATTTCATCAATTTCGTTTTTATAATCTGTTTTAATTAGAATCTGTCCATTTAGTTTATTTTCGTCCAAACCTCAATCCCCATTTATTTTAAAGTGTTAGATTAGTTAGAAATATTTTTAGTTTGTGTTTATAAGTGTTTTGATTCAATTTGTTAAACAAATTCGTCCAAATTTGTGTTTGTGCTCAAATCTGCCCAGAAAGTGGTTTTTAGGCAGATTTGAGTGTGTTTGTGTTGTTTTGAATCTTTTAGTTTGTTTGAGTATTTTAAAGTTTAGTTTTGCATTCTTTGAGTCTAGTATAGTGTTTTATATTGTGTTTTTACGTTTTTGAGTCAAATCCAAGTGATTAACAATCCCTCCTAATCCCCGGTCCAGAACGATCCCTACTTATACTTATACTACAATTGTCAAAAAGAGGGTTTAATTTGTGCGCGTATAAATCTCGCATCAAATTTTGGCGCCGTTGCCGGGGATTAGAAAATTTGCTAATCCCTTGGATTGTTTTATTTTCGTTTGTTTTTATTCCAGATTCTTAATGTTGTTTTGTTTCTTGTTCTAGGTACTAGTTTATGACTCGGAGTTCTCATCCGATTCGTAAACATATCCTGGAGTGATTGGGTTCTTCGTCCGGCTGCAAGACGTAAAAGAAAGCGCTACTTGGGAGGCAACCCAATGCATTTTGAAAAAAAAAAAAAAAAAAAAAAAAAAAAAAAAATAATAATAATAATAAAAGTGGCGAGGCTTCACAAAGGTTGTTTACTTAAAGACCCACTACGTGGCAAAACTCTTGAAGCGGAAGGCATCGAGACGGAAGGCATCGGGGCAGAAGACATAGGAGCGGAAGGCATCGGAGCTAGAGGCATCGAAGATAGAGCATTCGAGGCCTCAATACTTGGCCAAACGCTGGATGATCCAGGAAAAAGGTGCCTCTGGAGGAAAGACGAAAACCTTTGACGGTCACTTTGAATCCGACCTTCAGACTCTTGCAGTTCATCAAGCTTCCTCTTCATGCCCGTCGAATAGTTGTTGGCAAGCACGTGCAAACTTCTATTCTCATGCTTAAGCAGTTTGATCTCCTGCTTAAGACTTTCCACCTCTGCCATCAATGATTCCACCTGACGGGAGCGGGCAAGCAGGCGTTGGCCCATGTTGGACACAGAACTCGCACACTGAACACTAAATGCGAGGGACTCTTGAACGGCCAACTCATCGGACCGTCCTGACAGCAGCCTACTATCTTTTGGAGTGAGGAGGTTCCTAGCTACTATTGTAGCTGTTGTGGCGTCCTGCATCACGGAGTCTTCACCTGTGAGAGGACCGTTAGAAGATAAGAAAGAAGGGCGCCATACGTTACCTTGACGCGGCGCGCCCGTATCACTGCTAAGGCTCAATTCCAAGCTAAGGTTCGATGGGTTTGCCATTTTTCAAAAGTGTTCAAAGAGAGGGGCGGATGGAGTTAATTCTCAAAGGGCCGGAGTCGATTTTCAAGAATGGGAATTCTTCAGAGTGTGTTTGTTGTGGTGATCGATAGCTCTATAAAAGCCAAGGCGACGCGTCCACCGATTCAAGAAGCCGGAATTTCCGGCGTAATTTAGGCGACGCGTTCTCTGCTTTTCAGAAGACGCGTTCAACTTTGTCAAAAGATTTCTGACAAAGCTGAAAACACGTGGAGGCCATCATCGCAACTACACATCTTTAGCCGACAAAGCGCAAAGTTCGGCGACGCTTTCTCTGCTTTTCAGAAGACGTGTGCAGCTTTGTCAAAAGGAGCCGCATCTGCACTACCACGTGTCGTTCAGAAAGCGAAGGGGCGTCGTTCAGAAATCGAAGGGGCGCCTGCTCAGAAATCGAAGAGGCGTATTCAAAGATCGAAGAGGCGCCACTATTTCAAAAAGCCGGATTTGCAGGATCAAAACGTTTGTCGACAAGGGTAAAAGGTACCACCACTTGATATTATCTCTATATATGTCGACCTTCGTCTTTTATGGCAGGGCAAACCTGAAGAAAATGCCCAACTCTCTCTCACCTCTGAGGGCGCACTCCCAGCAAAGCCTTTCGAAATACTCAATTCTTTCTTCTTCCCCAAAGATGATACCAGATGCCTGGAGTACATATGACCCAGGAGGAAACGGCGGATTGAAGCATGTGCTGATTCATTCACCGCTTCTTCAAAGCAAAGGTATCTCATATCATCAAGGTCAAAAGCAAAAATATCTCATATCATGCTTTTTCCCTGTCTTTTTCTTTGTCCTTGTTCTTACTTGCATGGCAAAGTAAAAGAAGCAATCAGCCGGCACTTGGAGTCAGTCTACCGATCTGGAGCCAACTGCCTGGAATCTATTCCTGATTGCTTACCTAGCGTTGCTCTCGAGTAGTCATCTTCAACGGTTGATACACTTCCAGAGAAGGGACCACTCCTGCAAAGATTGAACAAAGAAACAGATAACAGGAGGAAGCTCAGACCTTCGGGGGAGACCCTAAAAGGAATCCTGCTGCCCAGTTCAAGAGTAGCACAAAGGAAAATCAACGATGGGCGGAAACCAGTTCAAGAGTAAACCTGTGGAATCATAAAGATCAAAGCCTCAATGCAATCACCAAGGAGAAGAGGGAATTTACACTCCATAACCAGATTTGCGTCCCTAAACTCTTCTCTTTGTTAATTACATTCTGCCATGTTTAGTATGTTTAAATGTTTTTTGTGTGTTTACTTATGTATTGTGTGAACCATATGCTTAAAACATTGAGGACAATGTTTGATTTAAGTGTGGGGGGGGGTAACTAAGTTTATTTAATGCAAATTCGTGGGATTTTATCACCCATAACTTCAAATGTTGTTCCTTGCTGTTTTAAGGTGTTTTTAAGTTGTTTTAGAGTGTTTTAGTGTGTTTTCTTTTATAACTCCGAAAATCACATAAAAATTTGAAAAACTTGTTTTAAAAACCCTAAAAAGAGTGTTTTGAGTCGTTTTTGTGTGTTTGTGTCTTAGGGTACCTTCCAACACAATGATAAGGATTTGGTTTATAATTGCATGACGGTTAGAAAGAGTTATAAACATAGAGAAAAGTTTGATTTACTCTTGGTATATGCTTGGTTATGGTTATAATGTATGACTTCACATGCAATCATAAAAGAAAAATTCGTTTTTGTAACATGCTTGAAGGAAGGAACTCAAACAAACGCTACAACCCTGAGAGACTTGAGCCTATAACGTTCGTTGGAGAGTATAATCTGTGATTTCTTGTTTTCTAAAGTCGTTGCATGATCTCATTATTCTTTGCTTGGTTACCACTTAGAAGGCGTTTTATCATATAGTTCCAAATGCTAGAACTCATGCCCATTTCATTCAAAGCATGTTATTGATTTGCATAACACATATTCAAGAAGAAGTTGTGTAGTGACCACCACCATAGCCAAATAGCCTTACTTCCCATACTTCGTATATGTTGTAAGTTTTAACCCCGTTGAGCCTTGTTTAGCCTTTATTCTTTGTTTACCCACATTTTCCTCACCTAGCTGATAGAAGCATATTTATGCGCCTTAGTTAGCTAGTTCTTATGCATTTATGTTGTGTTTTCTTACTTAATTTAGTGTTTAAAGTCATTTTCGTGTGTTTATAGGTTCATATGGCTAAGGATGCAAAAGGATGCCTTTCGGAGCCTTTTGGAGCAAATTAGAGATTGGAATGGATTGCATATGCTTAAAGCCAAGAAGATGGACGAAATTGAAGACCAAAGGAATGAAAATGAAGAACAAAGAGTTCACATTCATCACCAACACAACCATGCATCCACACATTCTTTCACCATCATTGCAGCCACATGCACTTGTTCCCCTTTCATCATTCCCTTTATTCTTTCATCATTCCATCCACTCATTCATCAAACCACTCCCATCCATTTCATCATTGCAAACATTCAAACAAACACCACACAATGCCGTGGCTCCTATCCCATTTCCAGATTTCCCCTTTGCATTTCCCCTTCATAAATCAGCCACATGCACTTTAATCATTCAATCACACCAACACACATTCAATCTCCAACCTTTCACATGCATTCCATCTTTTAATTTAATCACATGCACATTCACCTTGCCTTTGCAGAAAATCCACTTCATAACACATGCATCTTGGCAGATTTCACATGCACTCATGCACATTCACCTTAATCATTCACATAGCTTTAATCCACATGCATTTCCACCTAGATTTCCACCTCACAACCACCAGAAATCAACCAAAACCGTGCATTCCCTTTCATTTCTGTCAAAGCACATGCATTTCCACCCTTTAATCACATGCACAAACAGCCACATGCATCTCCCATCACCATTTCAGCTTTCCACCTAATTCCTAGTCATCATGTTCCCCCCATTTCACCTATAAATAAGCATGCATTGCAGCCACAAACAACACACTCTTCCATTTCAGAAAACCATCTCTCATACACATTCATTCACGCCAGAAATTCCTCCCCTCTCTCTAGCACTACCATACTTCACCATTCTTCATATTTTCTGCCCAAAAACACTCCTTACCTTCCCCTACATCCATCCCTACCCTAAACACATCCTTCTACATCATCCATAACCCCCAAAACTCACCAAAACCCCTTGTGCCGCAGCAACTAGAGGAGAAGAGGCCTAAACGTTCATACAATTCAAGATTGAGTTGTTGGAATTTTTAGGTGTACTTCGATTCTTGTTTTCAATGTTTACTTTGTTATTACTCTCTAAATTTGTTGTAATCATGAGTGGCTAAACCCCTAATTAGTTAGGGGAAAGTTTGAAGCCATGAACATGTTTGAAATATGAATTGATTTCTTCCAATTGTGATTTGTTAATTTGTGATTGCAATTCAATTATCATGTTTATTAAAGACTTGTTTTTGTATGTTGATTAGGGATGCATACTTAGTCTTCATGCATAAACTCGATGCTAGTTTATAAACGAGTTTCACCTAATCGTCACAAGTTTATAAACATGAGTAGTGAAGGTTGCTAGTCACAACCGCGTTAATTGAATTCTTGGCAAAAGTATCATGCATTCATAGTTACAATTGCCTCGTCAACACTTATAATTTTCATAGAGCATAATGATCTCTCATTGTATCTCTTCTATGCATTCATGTTGAGAACCATTGGAGAATGATTTGAATTGTCGCATGCATCATCCAATTCAATAACTTAAGGAAAATTTGAGAGTTAATTAGTGCATCACGGTTAACTTGGGGTGTTGAGCATCATAGTTAATGAAAAACAATTGGAGAATCGATTCATATATAAATGTGTCATGTGTGGAGAATGGACCTCTAACTAATCCATCCATCATCTTGTTTCTCAAATCCGTTTATACAATCTGCCTAGTTTATTAATCTGTGCATTTAATTTAATTTCGTCAAAACCTTAATCCCCCTTTACTTTAGTGTCCAACTTAGTTAGAAAGTGTCTTAGTTTGTGTTTTTAAGTGTTTTGATTCAATTTGTTACACAAATTCGTCCAAATTCACCAAAGTGCTCAAAACTGCCCAGAAAGTGTTTTTAAGGCAGTTTTGAGTGTTTTGGGTGATGTTTGAGTCTTTTGGTTTGTTTTAGTGTTTTAAAGTTTAGTTTTGCATTCTTTGAGTCTAGTAAGTGTTTTATATTGTGTTCTTACGTTTTTGAGTCAATTTCACATTGATTAGCATCCCTAGTTAATCCCCGGTCTAGAACGATCCCTATTTGCTCATTTACTACAATTGTCATCCATAGGGTTTAATTTGTGTGTTTAACTATTTTCGCATCACTAGCCTAGTTTAGGACAATCCCCACCCTTGTTCTTAAAAGATAGTGAGCATGACTTAATTGAATTCCTTTTGAGTTACATTATCAAAGAAAATAAGTGTGGGGGAGAGAATGTTTAAGTGTTGATGTTTTGAGATTCAAAAGAAAAAAAAAAAAAAAAAAAAAAAAAAAAAAAAGAGAAAAGAAAAAAATGAAAGAATAAGTGATTGAAGAAAGGTTCCAAAACACCAATTCTGGGTGTAAATTGTCTAAATTCTCCCTTTTTGTTCAAAAGTTGAGTTTTCATTCAAAAGTGAATTCTAAGTTGATTCAAATGCTTTGCTCACTATTTCTTTAAAAACCTTTGTTTTCCATATCCCTTCTTTGTTATCCACATACCCCAAGCCCCGTTACAACCCTTGACTTCTATCTTGAGTGTTGTGTATTTCAATTTGTGGAGTTTGAACTTGGTATGAGCTTATGGTATCACTGGTTCTCGCGTCTAAATAGTAGCATTCCATTCATGAGATCATATCTAAACATGCTTATTAACTCCAGAAATTGCTTCCTTTGAAATACATATATGTGAGTGTTTGTTTTTATGATTACATCAATCTTCTCACATATAACTAGTTTAGGTGTGTAGTCAGAAAATCTGTGTGAAAAACGAGAGCATATCTTGTAAGGATTTGAGCAAATTCTCTAAGGCATGTTACTACATTCAAAACATGGTTTTAAATGCTTAATTGTGAAATAGTATGTGGTGACTATGATTAAGAATGTATTCAAGTGTGAAGATGACTAAAATCTATGGGAATAATGATTTTTAACTTGTCTTGTGCATTGGAAATCCGTGAGACGATTGTTGGAAGGTGTAGGTTGTGTTTTGTTCGTTTTGTCTAGTTTCGTGTTCTTTTGTTTTGTTTTGCTCGAGGACTAGCAAAAGATAAGTGTGGGGGTATTTGATAGGAGCCTATTCATGCGACTTAAATAGCTTGTTCTCGTGCATTTACGTTATGTTTCTTTAGTTATTTTAGTACTTTAAGCTATTTTCGTGTGTTTGTAGGTCCAAAGGGCTAAAGGAGCAAAAAGATGCATTTTGGAGACTTTTGGAGCACTTTTGGGCTAAGGACGGATAGCTTATGCTTGAAGCCAAAGTGTTGGATGAAATTGAAGACCTAATTAAAGACCAAAGTGTTGGAACCTTGTTCCCTTTAGTTTTAGGACATTTAAACCTTTCCTTTATCCTTAGCCGTGCATAACATTCCAACATTCCACACTATCACATATCATACATCACATATCACTTATCACATATCATTCACCACTTATCATATCATACACTCAATCACTTATCACATATCACTTATCACACACCACATATCACTTATCACATATCACTTACCACTTATCATTCACCACATATCATTCACCACTTATCATATCATACATTCATTTATCACTTATCATAATCATTCACTTATCACTTAACATATCATAAACTTATCACTTATCACTCATAATCACCTACAACATCCACCTACTTCACCCACAACATCCACCTACTTCACCTACAACCTCCACTTACTTCACCAACCTCACACACTTACTTCACCTACAAATGACATAGCCATATGTTCCCTCCACTACTCCTATAAATACCCTTGCATTCATTCATTCATGGACATCTCAATTCATACACATTTCATTCTCATTCACTCATCCATTGCAGAAATGTAGACATCAAACCACCCTTGTGCCGTGCCTTCCCCTACAAATCCAAACACCATCCTTCCATCTCCACAACTCCTCTTCCATTCCTCCACCACTCCCCAAACCATTCACACCATCAAACTATCCCTAGACCTTGTGCTACAACGAAGAGGAAGAGAAGAGTGCCTAAACGTTCATACAATTCAAGTTTGAGTTGTTAGAATGTTTAGGTGCTTCTTTGATTTCTATGTTTAATTTCAATACTCTTTGTTTTGTACGAATGAGGCATGGAAGAGAAGAGGGCCTAAACGTTCATACAATTCAAGTTTGAGTTGTTGGAATGTTTAGGTGTTTCTTTGATTCTCTTTGTTTTGTACCATGAGGAACTAAACCCCCCTTGGCTAGGGGGGGATTCGAAATAAATGTTTATGCTTGCATTTTGATTTGATTACTTCTAATTACGTTTCATAAGTTGTGGATTCAATTTGTTTAACCGTTTGATTGATAACTTATTTATGTATGTTTATTGAGAGTGCACGCTTAATTTTCATGCATGAATATGACGCTAGAATATAAGTGAGTTTCACCTAATCGTTATGAACTTATATTCACAAGTAGTGGAGGTTGCTTATAAACAATCGCGTTAAATGAATTCTTGGCACGAGTTTCATGCTCATCATAGTAACGAATGCCTCGTCAACACTTATAGTTTTCATAATGCTTAATGATCTTTGATTGTATCTTTATTGTGCTGTTCACGTAAAGGACTTTTGGAGAATGTTGTGAATTGCGTTGCGCTAACCCATCCAATTCATTAACTTAAGGAAAACTTGACGGTTAATTTAAGCGTACCTAATTGACCCGGGGTGATGAGTTTAATAATTTATTGAAATGCAATTGGAAATCTTTTTATTATGTAAGTGTAACATGTGTGGAGAAGAACCCCTTAGCTATTCTATCATCCATTCATTCCATTTCATCAATTTCGTTTTTATAATCTGTTTTAATTAGAATCTGTCCATTTAGTTTATTTTCGTCCAAACCTCAATCCCCATTTATTTTAAAGTGTTAGATTAGTTAGAAATATTTTTAGTTTGTGTTTATAAGTGTTTTGATTCAATTTGTTAAACAAATTCGTCCAAATTTGTGTTTGTGCTCAAATCTGCCCAGAAAGTGGTTTTTAGGCAGATTTGAGTGTGTTTGTGTTGTTTTGAATCTTTTAGTTTGTTTGAGTATTTTAAAGTTTAGTTTTGCATTCTTTGAGTCTAGTATAGTGTTTTATATTGTGTTTTTACGTTTTTGAGTCAAATCCAAGTGATTAACAATCCCTCCTAATCCCCGGTCCAGAACGATCCCTACTTATACTTATACTACAATTGTCAAAAAGAGGGTTTAATTTGTGCGCGTATAAATCTCGCATCAAATTTTGGCGCCGTTGCCGGGGATTAGAAAATTTGCTAATCCCTTGGATTGTTTTATTTTCGTTTGTTTTTATTCCAGATTCTTAATGTTGTTTTGTTTCTTGTTCTAGGTACTAGTTTATGACTCGGAGTTCTCATCCGATTCGTAAACATATCCTGGAGTGATTGGGTTCTTCGTCCGGCTGCAAGACGTAAAAGAAAGCGCTACTTGGGAGGCAACCCAATGCATTTTGAAAAAAAAAAAAAAAAAAAAAAAAAAAAAATAATAATAATAATAATAAAAGTGGCGAGGCTTCACAAAGGTTGTTTACTTAAAGACCCACTACGTGGCAAAACTCTTGAAGCGGAAGGCATCGAGACGGAAGGCATCGGGGCAGAAGACATAGGAGCGGAAGGCATCGGAGCTAGAGGCATCGAAGATAGAGCATTCGAGGCCTCAATACTTGGCCAAACGCTGGATGATCCAGGAAAAAGGTGCCTCTGGAGGAAAGACGAAAACCTTTGACGGTCACTTTGAATCCGACCTTCAGACTCTTGCAGTTCATCAAGCTTCCTCTTCATGCCCGTCGAATAGTTGTTGGCAAGCACGTGCAAACTTCTATTCTCATGCTTAAGCAGTTTGATCTCCTGCTTAAGACTTTCCACCTCTGCCATCAATGATTCCACCTGACGGGAGCGGGCAAGCAGGCGTTGGCCCATGTTGGACACAGAACTCGCACACTGAACACTAAATGCGAGGGACTCTTGAACGGCCAACTCATCGGACCGTCCTGACAGCAGCCTACTATCTTTTGGAGTGAGGAGGTTCCTAGCTACTATTGTAGCTGTTGTGGCGTCCTGCATCACGGAGTCTTCACCTGTGAGAGGACCGTTAGAAGATAAGAAAGAAGGGCGCCATACGTTACCTTGACGCGGCGCGCCCGTATCACTGCTAAGGCTCAATTCCAAGCTAAGGTTCGATGGGTTTGCCATTTTTCAAAAGTGTTCAAAGAGAGGGGCGGATGGAGTTAATTCTCAAAGGGCCGGAGTCGATTTTCAAGAATGGGAATTCTTCAGAGTGTGTTTGTTGTGGTGATCGATAGCTCTATAAAAGCCAAGGCGACGCGTCCACCGATTCAAGAAGCCGGAATTTCCGGCGTAATTTAGGCGACGCGTTCTCTGCTTTTCAGAAGACGCGTTCAACTTTGTCAAAAGATTTCTGACAAAGCTGAAAACACGTGGAGGCCATCATCGCAACTACACATCTTTAGCCGACAAAGCGCAAAGTTCGGCGACGCTTTCTCTGCTTTTCAGAAGACGTGTGCAGCTTTGTCAAAAGGAGCCGCATCTGCACTACCACGTGTCGTTCAGAAAGCGAAGGGGCGTCGTTCAGAAATCGAAGGGGCGCCTGCTCAGAAATCGAAGAGGCGTATTCAAAGATCGAAGAGGCGCCACTATTTCAAAAAGCCGGATTTGCAGGATCAAAACGTTTGTCGACAAGGGTAAAAGGTACCACCACTTGATATTATCTCTATATATGTCGACCTTCGTCTTTTATGGCAGGGCAAACCTGAAGAAAATGCCCAACTCTCTCTCACCTCTGAGGGCGCACTCCCAGCAAAGCCTTTCGAAATACTCAATTCTTTCTTCTTCCCCAAAGATGATACCAGATGCCTGGAGTACATATGACCCAGGAGGAAACGGCGGATTGAAGCATGTGCTGATTCATTCACCGCTTCTTCAAAGCAAAGGTATCTCATATCATCAAGGTCAAAAGCAAAAATATCTCATATCATGCTTTTTCCCTGTCTTTTTCTTTGTCCTTGTTCTTACTTGCATGGCAAAGTAAAAGAAGCAATCAGCCGGCACTTGGAGTCAGTCTACCGATCTGGAGCCAACTGCCTGGAATCTATTCCTGATTGCTTACCTAGCGTTGCTCTCGAGTAGTCATCTTCAACGGTTGATACACTTCCAGAGAAGGGACCACTCCTGCAAAGATTGAACAAAGAAACAGATAACAGGAGGAAGCTCAGACCTTCGGGGGAGACCCTAAAAGGAATCCTGCTGCCCAGTTCAAGAGTAGCACAAAGGAAAATCAACGATGGGCGGAAACCAGTTCAAGAGTAAACCTGTGGAATCACAAAGATCAAAGCCTCAATGCAATCACCAAGGAGAAGAGGGAATTTACACTCCATAACCAGATTTGCGTCCCTAAACTCTTCTCTTTGTTAATTACATTCTGCCATGTTTAGTATGTTTAAATGTTTTTTGTGTGTTTACTTATGTATTGTGTGAACCATATGCTTAAAACATTGAGGACAATGTTTGATTTAAGTGTGGGGGGGGGGTAACTAAGTTTATTTAATGCAAATTCGTGGGATTTTATCACCCATAACTTCAAATGTTGTTCCTTGCTGTTTTAAGGTGTTTTTAAGTTGTTTTAGAGTGTTTTAGTGTGTTTTCTTTTATAACTCCGAAAATCACATAAAAATTTGAAAAACTTGTTTTAAAAACCCTAAAAAGAGTGTTTTGAGTCGTTTTTGTGTGTTTGTGTCTTAGGGTACCTTCCAACACAATGATAAGGATTTGGTTTATAATTGCATGACGGTTAGAAAGAGTTATAAACATAGAGAAAAGTTTGATTTACTCTTGGTATATGCTTGGTTATGGTTATAATGTATGACTTCACATGCAATCATAAAAGAAAAATTCGTTTTTGTAACATGCTTGAAGGAAGGAACTCAAACAAACGCTACAACCCTGAGAGACTTGAGCCTATAACGTTCGTTGGAGAGTATAATCTGTGATTTCTTGTTTTCTAAAGTCGTTGCATGATCTCATTATTCTTTGCTTGGTTACCACTTAGAAGGCGTTTTATCATATAGTTCCAAATGCTAGAACTCATGCCCATTTCATTCAAAGCATGTTATTGATTTGCATAACACATATTCAAGAAGAAGTTGTGTAGTGACCACCACCATAGCCAAATAGCCTTACTTCCCATACTTCGTATATGTTGTAAGTTTTAACCCCGTTGAGCCTTGTTTAGCCTTTATTCTTTGTTTACCCACATTTTCCTCACCTAGCTGATAGAAGCATATTTATGCGCCTTAGTTAGCTAGTTCTTATGCATTTATGTTGTGTTTTCTTACTTAATTTAGTGTTTAAAGTCATTTTCGTGTGTTTATAGGTTCATATGGCTAAGGATGCAAAAGGATGCCTTTCGGAGCCTTTTGGAGCAAATTAGAGATTGGAATGGATTGCATATGCTTAAAGCCAAGAAGATGGACGAAATTGAAGACCAAAGGAATGAAAATGAAGAACAAAGAGTTCACATTCATCACCAACACAACCATGCATCCACACATTCTTTCACCATCATTGCAGCCACATGCACTTGTTCCCCTTTCATCATTCCCTTTATTCTTTCATCATTCCATCCACTCATTCATCAAACCACTCCCATCCATTTCATCATTGCAAACATTCAAACAAACACCACACAATGCCGTGGCTCCTATCCCATTTCCAGATTTCCCCTTTGCATTTCCCCTTCATAAATCAGCCACATGCACTTTAATCATTCAATCACACCAACACACATTCAATCTCCAACCTTTCACATGCATTCCATCTTTTAATTTAATCACATGCACATTCACCTTGCCTTTGCAGAAAATCCACTTCATAACACATGCATCTTGGCAGATTTCACATGCACTCATGCACATTCACCTTAATCATTCACATAGCTTTAATCCACATGCATTTCCACCTAGATTTCCACCTCACAACCACCAGAAATCAACCAAAACCGTGCATTCCCTTTCATTTCTGTCAAAGCACATGCATTTCCACCCTTTAATCACATGCACAAACAGCCACATGCATCTCCCATCACCATTTCAGCTTTCCACCTAATTCCTAGTCATCATGTTCCCCCCATTTCACCTATAAATAAGCATGCATTGCAGCCACAAACAACACACTCTTCCATTTCAGAAAACCATCTCTCATACACATTCATTCACGCCAGAAATTCCTCCCCTCTCTCTAGCACTACCATACTTCACCATTCTTCATATTTTCTGCCCAAAAACACTCCTTACCTTCCCCTACATCCATCCCTACCCTAAACACATCCTTCTACATCATCCATAACCCCCAAAACTCACCAAAACCCCTTGTGCCGCAGCAACTAGAGGAGAAGAGGCCTAAACGTTCATACAATTCAAGATTGAGTTGTTGGAATTTTTAGGTGTACTTCGATTCTTGTTTTCAATGTTTACTTTGTTATTACTCTCTAAATTTGTTGTAATCATGAGTGGCTAAACCCCTAATTAGTTAGGGGAAAGTTTGAAGCCATGAACATGTTTGAAATATGAATTGATTTCTTCCAATTGTGATTTGTTAATTTGTGATTGCAATTCAATTATCATGTTTATTAAAGACTTGTTTTTGTATGTTGATTAGGGATGCATACTTAGTCTTCATGCATAAACTCGATGCTAGTTTATAAACGAGTTTCACCTAATCGTCACAAGTTTATAAACATGAGTAGTGAAGGTTGCTAGTCACAACCGCGTTAATTGAATTCTTGGCAAAAGTATCATGCATTCATAGTTACAATTGCCTCGTCAACACTTATAATTTTCATAGAGCATAATGATCTCTCATTGTATCTCTTCTATGCATTCATGTTGAGAACCATTGGAGAATGATTTGAATTGTCGCATGCATCATCCAATTCAATAACTTAAGGAAAATTTGAGAGTTAATTAGTGCATCACGGTTAACTTGGGGTGTTGAGCATCATAGTTAATGAAAAACAATTGGAGAATCGATTCATATATAAATGTGTCATGTGTGGAGAATGGACCTCTAACTAATCCATCCATCATCTTGTTTCTCAAATCCGTTTATACAATCTGCCTAGTTTATTAATCTGTGCATTTAATTTAATTTCGTCAAAACCTTAATCCCCCTTTACTTTAGTGTCCAACTTAGTTAGAAAGTGTCTTAGTTTGTGTTTTTAAGTGTTTTGATTCAATTTGTTACACAAATTCGTCCAAATTCACCAAAGTGCTCAAAACTGCCCAGAAAGTGTTTTTAAGGCAGTTTTGAGTGTTTTGGGTGATGTTTGAGTCTTTTGGTTTGTTTTAGTGTTTTAAAGTTTAGTTTTGCATTCTTTGAGTCTAGTAAGTGTTTTATATTGTGTTCTTACGTTTTTGAGTCAATTTCACATTGATTAGCATCCCTAGTTAATCCCCGGTCTAGAACGATCCCTATTTGCTCATTTACTACAATTGTCATCCATAGGGTTTAATTTGTGTGTTTAACTATTTTCGCATCAAATTTTGGCGCCGTTGCCGGGGATTAGCAAAATTGCTAATCCCTTGTGTTTTTGCCGTATGTTTTTAGTGTAATTTACCTAGTTTTCTCATTTTGTTTTGTTTTCTTGGTTTAGGTACTAGTGCATGACGCGGAGTTCTCAAACTGTGCATGCACATATCTTAGACTTTAACGACGATTTTGAACGTGATTTGAGAAGAAAGAGGAGGCATCCCGAACCTAGTGAACCTAGTTCAAGTTCAGAGGCCGAATCTGAGTTTGAAAGTGTGGAAGAAGAAGTTATGGCAGCAGACAATCGGACCATTAAAGAGCTTTCGGCCTCGGGGTTGGCCAATGCCGCACCATTATGCATTCAATACCCCGCGGCTGCCCAAGGCAAGACCGATGAATTCGAGTTGAAGTCAAGCTTGTTGCACCACATTCCGAAATACCATGGGCTTTCCATGGAAGATCCCAACAAGCATCTCAAGGAGTTCGAGGTTGTTTGTTCGAGCATGACACCCATAAATGTCGATGGGAACATTCTAATGATGAAAGCTTTTCCATTCTCTCTTGTGGAAAAGGCTAAGGATTGGCTTTATGAATTGGCACCCGGGACCGTTACTTCTTGGGAGAGCATGAAGAGAGCGTTCTTGGAGAAGTTCTTCCCTACTTCAAGAGTCATTCTCTTGAGGAAGAAAATTAGCGGAATCCAACAAAGTCAAGGAGAAACTTTTCCGGCATACTACGAGCGTTTTAAAGCCCTTGTTGCATCATGTCCTCAACATCAAATGAAGGAGGAGCTTCTCCTTCAATATTTCTATGAGGGCCTTCTTCCCATTGAAAGGCAAATGCTCGATGCTTCGGCGGGAGGTGCATTGGTGGACAAAACTCCTATGGCAGCCAAGACCCTAATCGCAAACCGTGCTCTAAATGCACAACAATATGAAGGACTTGGGCAAAGGGACCCCCCACGGCAACAAGTGAATGAGGTAAGTTCTCAATCCGACCTTCAAACTCAATTAGCTAATCTTACTTCTATTGTGTCTCAGATGGCCGAAGGAATGAAGATACAAGGACCGATTGTATGTGGTGTATGTTCTATCCAAGGACACCCTTCGGAAAAATGCCCACAATTGATTGAGAATGGGGGATGGGAGAGTGCAAATGCTATTGGATTTCCGAGCCACAATCAACCAAGGAATGATCCATATTCCAACACATACAATCCGGGTTGGAGAGACCATCCAAACTTCAAGTGGAGGGAACCTCAACAACCTCAACAACAAGGAGGCTTTAGACAACAACCCCCGGGGTTCTACACCAAGCCATTCGGCCCCAATCCAAACCAAGCACAACCTGCCCAAAACAATCAAGGTACGTCGTTGGGAAATGAAACACTTCTTAAATTACTTACCAATTTGTCTCAGGGGCAAGAGGATCAAACCAAAGCCATGCAAAACCAAGACAAAAGGGTGGATCACTTGGAGAAACAAATTGGGCAGATTGCGGAATTTGTAGGACAATTCCGAGACAAAGGCAAGCTCCCTAGCTCAACCATTGTCAATCCAAGGGGAGGATTCGAATCTGCCAAGGCAATCATGTTGAGAAGTGGTAAGGAGGTCGGAACCACCCCAAGCACGTCCAAAACAAGTCAAGAAGAGGACGTGTTGCTGCAAGAAGAGGAGGAACAAGGAATAAAGGCCACGGCAAGGGTGAAAGAATCTTTGCCGCAGCCCCCTATTGTGCCAAAACCGTCCAACATGCCTAAGGTAAGTCCAAATTCGACCTTGTCAAGTTCTATTCCACTAAACGTGCCCTTTCCTAGCAGGTTTAGGCAATCAAAGAAGGAGGAGAGTGAAAAGGACATTTTGGAAACCTTTAGGAAAGTTCAAGTCAACATTCCGCTCCTTGATGCAATCAAGCAAGTCCCTAAGTATGCCAAGTTCTTAAAAGAGCTTTGCATCACTAGGAAGAGGATTTCGACCAAGGAAGTGGTGAAGGTAGGTGAGAATGTGTCCGCCATCTTGCAACGCAAACTACCTCCCAAATGCAAAGATCCGGGTAGTTTTACCATTCCTTGTGTCATTGGTAACACTAGATTTGAATCTGCCATGCTTGATTTAGGTGCTTCTATAAATGTTATGCCATATTCCATTTATGCATCTATGAACCTAGGAGTGTTGAAAAATGATGGTGTTATCATACAATTGGCCGATAGATCTAATGCTTATCCAAAAGGAGTTTTGGAAGATGTTTTAGTGCAGGTTAATCATTTGATCTTTCCGGTGGATTTCTATGTTCTTGAGATGGATGAATCGGATCATGCACCCTCGCTGCCCATTCTACTTGGAAGGCCATTCATGAAGACGGCCCGTACTAAGATTGACGTGTTTAATGGAACTTTGTCCATGGAATTTGATGGGGAAGTGGTTAATTTCAATCTTTCTGATTCCATTAAGTATCCTAGTGAAGATCATTCATGTTTCTCTATTGATATTGTTGACTCTTTGGCGCAGGGATATCTTGAAGATTTGAATGACGATGCACTTGAAAAGGTCATTACAAGAGGTGTAGAAGTCAAAACCAAGGAGGCAAGCTATATGCAAACCCACGGCACACTTGAACAAACCTATGCCGTGCCTCCTAGTGAGGAATTCCTTGAAGTAGTTGCTGCCCTTGAGTCATTACCTAAACATGAGGGAAAGTTTCCTAACCGTGAGTCCATTCCCATTTCGACTAACAAATTGCTTCCATCCATAATTCAGGGACCTATTCTTGAACTCAAACCTTTACCAAGTCATTTGAAGTACATTTTCTTGGGGGAAAACGAGACACTACCTGCCATCATCTCTTCCTCCCTCACGGCACAAGAGGAGGAGAAATTAGTTCGTGTATTGAAGGAGTACAAATCTGCCCTAGGTTGGACATTGGCCGATATTAAAGGTATAAGCCCTACAACTTGTATGCATCACATATTTCTTGAGGAGGGGGCCAAACCAACTAGAGAGGCTCAACGCCGTCTTAACCCTCCGATGATGGAAGTTGTGAAAAAGGAGATAATTAAACTTCTAGATTGTGGAGTTATTTATCCTATCTCCGATAGTCGTTGGGTTTCACCTATCCAATGTGTGCCTAAGAAATCTGGGGTAACGGTTGTGGAGAATTCCGAGAATGAGCTTGTGCCTATGAGAATTCAAACCGGTTGGCGGGTATGCATTGATTATAGGAAGATAAATTCCACCACAAGGAAGGACCACTTCCCATTGCCGTTCCTAGATCAAATGTTGGAAAGGTTAGCAGGTCATTCCTTTTATTGTTTTCTTGATGGTTATTCCGGTTATAACCAAATTGTCATTGCTCCGGATGATCAAGAAAAGACCACTTTTACTTGTCCCTTTGGAACGTTTGCATATCGACGCATGCCATTTGGCTTGTGTAATGCTCCTGCCACGTTTCAAAGGTGTATGGTAAGCATATTTTCTGATTATGTTGAGAAGATTATTGAGATATTCATGGACGACTTTAGTGTTTTTGGTGATTCATTTGATCATTGTTTGGATAATCTCACTTTAATCTTGAAACGTTGTGTTGAAACAAATCTTGTTTTAAATTGGGAAAAATGTCACTTTATGGTTAAACAAGGTATTGTTTTGGGTCATATAATCTCTGAAAAAGGAATTGAAGTTGATAAGTCTAAAGTAGATCTTGTACGCTACTTACCCTCTCCTACTTCGGTTAGAGAGGTTCGTTCTTTTCTTGGTCATGCAGGATTCTATAGACGATTTATCAAGGACTTTTCCAAGATTGCACAACCCCTATGCCGCCTCCTCCAAAAAGATGTGTCTTTTGAGTTCAACGAGGCATGCGAGAAGTCATTCAAGCATCTCAAAGAGCTCCTAACCACGGCACCCATCATAACTCCCCCGGATTGGTCCATTCCATTTGAATTGATGTGTGATGCCTCGGATTATGCACTTGGGGCTGTTTTGGGTCAAAGGAAAAATAAACAGTCACATGTTATTTATTATGCTTCCCGCACTTTAAATGATGCTCAATTGAATTATTCTACAACCGAAAAAGAACTCTTGGCGGTTGTATTTGCTTTAGATAAGTTTAGATCATATCTTCTTGGTACTAAAGTAATTGTTTTCACTGACCATGCAGCCTTGAAGTATCTTCTCACCAAAAAGGAGGCTAAGCCAAGACTCATTCGTTGGATGCTCCTACTTCAAGAGTTCGATCTTGAAATCCGAGACAAGAAAGGGTGTGAAAACGTGGTGGCTGACCACCTAAGTAGAATGGTGCGTGAGGAAGAGTCCACCCCCATTTTAGAAACGTTTCCGGATGAGCAACTTCTGTCCATTGAGGTAAGAACCCCTTGGTATGCCGATTTGGTCAATTTCTTGGTGTCTAAGCAAGTTCCTAGTACCCTAAACAAGTTCCAACGTGATAAACTTGTTCATGATGCACGTTTTTATGTTTGGGATGATCCATATTTATGGAAATTCTGCCCAGATCAGATTGTGCGTAGATGTGTGCCCGAATCTGAATTTAATTCCATTCTTACATTCTGCCATACTTATGCATGTGGGGGACATTTTGGCACCCAAAGGACAGCCCTAAAGGTGTTACAATCTGGATTTTATTGGCCTAATCTCTTTAAAGATGCTAAAATGTTTTGTTTAACATGCGATAAGTGTCAAAGAACAGGTAACATAGGGCCTAAGGACCAAATGCCACAACAATCTCTCTCATTTGTGGAAATTTTTGATGTGTGGGGTATTGATTTCATGGGCCCCTTCCCTCCATCTTTTGGTTTCACTTATATCTTGCTAGCTGTCGATTATGTTTCCAAATGGGTGGAAGCCAAAGCCACCCGTACTAACGATTCTAAGGTTGTTGCAGATTTTGTGAAATCTAATATTTTTGCTAGGTTTGGGATGCCACGAGTTTTAATTAGTGATGGGGGTTCTCACTTTCGTAACCGCACCATTGAAGCTTTGCTCAAGAAGTACAACGTTACTCATAAGGTTTCCACACCTTATCACCCTCAAACTAATGGGCAAGCGGAGGTTTCAAATAGGGAGATCAAACAAGTCCTAGAGAAAACCGTGGGACCCTCAAGAAGAGATTGGAGTTTGCGCTTGGACGATGCATTGTGGGCCTATCGTACGGCTTACAAAACTCCCCTTGGCATGTCACCTTTTCGGCTTATATATGGTAAGCCATGTCATTTGCCCGTTGAGTTAGAGCACAAGGCACATTGGGCTGTGAAAACCTTCAATTTGGACATAGACGCTGCTGGAGTTCATAGGAAGCTCCAATTAGATGAACTTGAGGAGATTAGGAACGAGGCTTACGAGAATGCTCGCATCTACAAGGACAAGACGAAGGCTTATCATGATAAGATGCTTCGTACCAAAACGTTCTCCAAGGGGCAGAAAGTGTTGCTTTTTGATTCAAGACTTCGGTTATTCCCTGGTAAGTTACGTTCTAAATGGATTGGACCTCTTGTTGTTACTAATGTTTTTTCTCATGGTGCAGTCCAAGTCCAAAGCTTAAAAAGTGGCCACGAGTTCAAGGTGAACGGACATAGATTGAAGCCATACTATGAGAACTTTGTGGAGCATGTCGTGGAGGAGATCCCACTCCATGCCGTGGGCTCCAATGGAGCATGAACGTGTCTTCGTCCGGCTGCAAGACGTTAAAGAAAGCGCTACTTGGGAGGCAACCCATGCAATTCAACAAAGGAAGCTCAAGGAATCACTCCAATTCCAGATTTGCGTTCCTAAACCCTTCACTTTGTTGTTTATTTCGAATCTGCCTATTTAGTTGTTTTACTTGCTGTTTGTGTGTTTCTTTGTGTTTTGTGTGATTTTATGCTTGAAACATTGAGGACAATGTTTGATTTAAGTGTGGGGGGGTAACTAAGTGTTTTTGATGCAAATTCATGGGATTTTATCACCCTTTACTTATAGACTTATTCCTTGCTGTTTTTAAGTGTTTTTAAGCAGTTTTGGTGTGTTTTAGTGTGTTTTGAAGTAAAAATCCGAAAATCACATAAAAATTTGAAAAATTTGTTTTAAAAACCCAAAAAGAGTTGTTTTCAAAGTGTTTTTGTGTGTTTGTTTTTGTTTTAGGGTACCTTCCAACACAATGATGAGGATTCGGTTTGTAATTACATGGCTGTTAAAGAGAGTGATTAACATGGATGAAAGTTTGATTTACTCTTTGTGTATGCTTGGTTGTGGTTATAACTTATGACTTCACATGCAATCATAAAAAAAAAAAATAAAAAAATAAAAAAATAAAAAATCAGTTTTTGTAACATGCTTGAAGGAAGGAACTCAAATTAACGCTACAACCTTGTGAGACTTGAGCCTAAACGTTTATTTGGAGAGTTAGAATCTGTGCATTTTTGTTTTCTAAGTCGTTGCATGATCTCATTATTCTTTGCTTGGTTACTACTTAGAGGCGTTTCATCATTTAGTTCCAAATGCTAGAACTCATGCCCATTTCATTCAAAGCATGTTATTGATTTGCATAACACAGATTCAAGATGAAGTTGTGTAGTGACCACCACCTTAGCCATATTGCCGTGTATCCCATGTCATTTTATGTTTAAGTTAACCCACATTATCCTCACCTAGCCTAGATTAGGACCATCCACACCCTTGTTCTTAAAGCTTAGTAAAGCATGATTCAAATTGAATTTCTTTCGATTTATGTTGGCAGAAAACAAGTGTGGGGGAAGTGTTCTTGTGTGAGAATTTGTGTGCCATAGGCACGGCATGAAAGAAAAGAAAAAGAAAAAAAAAAAGGCGTGAAAAGTATGAAAAAGAGTTGAAAAGTTGTGAAAAAGAATTCCAAAGTATTGTTTGTTGAAGTAAGGGTCCAAAACAATGAATTCGGCCCTAAGGAGTTGTCTAAGTCTTCCCCTTGTGTTTTAAAGTTAATTTCTGCAATCTAAATGAATTCTAAGTCTTAAGTACACTACTTTGCTTACTATTACTTAAAGAACGCTTGTTCTCCTTATCTTTTCTTTGTTAACCACTACCCCAAGCCCCGTTACAACCCTTGACTTCATTCTTGAGTGTTATGTGTTTCAATTTGTGGAGTTTGAATTTGGTATGAGCATATGGTCATTGGTTCTCGCATCTAAGTAGTAGCATTCCATTCATGAGATCATTTCTAAACATGCTTATTAACTCCATAAATTGCGTTCTTTGTTATACGTATATGTGAGCATTCGTTTTCATATTTACATCAATCTTCTCACATATAACTAGTATAGGGTGTGTAGTTAGAAAATCTGAGTGAAAATTGAGTGCATATCTTGTAAGGATTGAGCAAATTCTCTAAGGCATGTTACTACATTCAAAACATTCTTTTAATCGATTAATTGTGAACTAGTAAGTGGTGACTATGATTAAGTATGTTCTCAATTGTAAAGATGACTCAAATCTGTGGGGATGATGATTTTTAACATGTCATGTACCATTGGAAATCCCTGAGGTGAACGTTGGAAGGTTTAGGTTATGTTTTGTTTCTTTGTTTTGCTCGAGGACTAGCAAAAGCTAAGTGTGGGGGAATTTGATAGAAGCATATTTATGCGCCTTAGTTAGCTAGTTCTTATGCATTTATGTTGTGTTTTCTTACTTAATTTAGTGTTTAAAGTCATTTTCGTGTGTTTATAGGTTCATATGGCTAAGGATGCAAAAGGATGCCTTTCGGAGCCTTTTGGAGCAAATTAGAGATTGGAATGGATTGCATATGCTTAAAGCCAAGAAGATGGACGAAATTGAAGACCAAAGGAATGAAAATGAAGAACAAAGAGTTCACATTCATCACCAACACAACCATGCATCCACACATTCTTTCACCATCATTGCAGCCACATGCACTTGTTCCCCTTTCATCATTCCCTTTATTCTTTCATCATTCCATCCACTCATTCATCAAACCACTCCCATCCATTTCATCATTGCAAACATTCAAACAAACACCACACAATGCCGTGGCTCCTATCCCATTTCCAGATTTCCCCTTTGCATTTCCCCTTCATAAATCAGCCACATGCACTTTAATCATTCAATCACACCAACACACATTCAATCTCCAACCTTTCACATGCATTCCATCTTTTAATTTAATCACATGCACATTCACCTTGCCTTTGCAGAAAATCCACTTCATAACACATGCATCTTGGCAGATTTCACATGCACTCATGCACATTCACCTTAATCATTCACATAGCTTTAATCCACATGCATTTCCACCTAGATTTCCACCTCACAACCACCAGAAATCAACCAAAACCGTGCATTCCCTTTCATTTCTGTCAAAGCACATGCATTTCCACCCTTTAATCACATGCACAAACAGCCACATGCATCTCCCATCACCATTTCAGCTTTCCACCTAATTCCTAGTCATCATGTTCCCCCCATTTCACCTATAAATAAGCATGCATTGCAGCCACAAACAACACACTCTTCCATTTCAGAAAACCATCTCTCATACACATTCATTCACGCCAGAAATTCCTCCCCTCTCTCTAGCACTACCATACTTCACCATTCTTCATATTTTCTGCCCAAAAACACTCCTTACCTTCCCCTACATCCATCCCTACCCTAAACACATCCTTCTACATCATCCATAACCCCCAAAACTCACCAAAACCCCTTGTGCCGCAGCAACTAGAGGAGAAGAGGCCTAAACGTTCATACAATTCAAGATTGAGTTGTTGGAATTTTTAGGTGTACTTCGATTCTTGTTTTCAATGTTTACTTTGTTATTACTCTCTAAATTTGTTGTAATCATGAGTGGCTAAACCCCTAATTAGTTAGGGGAAAGTTTGAAGCCATGAACATGTTTGAAATATGAATTGATTTCTTCCAATTGTGATTTGTTAATTTGTGATTGCAATTCAATTATCATGTTTATTAAAGACTTGTTTTTGTATGTTGATTAGGGATGCATACTTAGTCTTCATGCATAAACTCGATGCTAGTTTATAAACGAGTTTCACCTAATCGTCACAAGTTTATAAACATGAGTAGTGAAGGTTGCTAGTCACAACCGCGTTAATTGAATTCTTGGCAAAAGTATCATGCATTCATAGTTACAATTGCCTCGTCAACACTTATAATTTTCATAGAGCATAATGATCTCTCATTGTATCTCTTCTATGCATTCATGTTGAGAACCATTGGAGAATGATTTGAATTGTCGCATGCATCATCCAATTCAATAACTTAAGGAAAATTTGAGAGTTAATTAGTGCATCACGGTTAACTTGGGGTGTTGAGCATCATAGTTAATGAAAAACAATTGGAGAATCGATTCATATATAAATGTGTCATGTGTGGAGAATGGACCTCTAACTAATCCATCCATCATCTTGTTTCTCAAATCCGTTTATACAATCTGCCTAGTTTATTAATCTGTGCATTTAATTTAATTTCGTCAAAACCTTAATCCCCCTTTACTTTAGTGTCCAACTTAGTTAGAAAGTGTCTTAGTTTGTGTTTTTAAGTGTTTTGATTCAATTTGTTACACAAATTCGTCCAAATTCACCAAAGTGCTCAAAACTGCCCAGAAAGTGTTTTTAAGGCAGTTTTGAGTGTTTTGGGTGATGTTTGAGTCTTTTGGTTTGTTTTAGTGTTTTAAAGTTTAGTTTTGCATTCTTTGAGTCTAGTAAGTGTTTTATATTGTGTTCTTACGTTTTTGAGTCAATTTCACATTGATTAGCATCCCTAGTTAATCCCCGGTCTAGAACGATCCCTATTTGCTCATTTACTACAATTGTCATCCATAGGGTTTAATTTGTGTGTTTAACTATTTTCGCATCACTAGCCTAGTTTAGGACAATCCCCACCCTTGTTCTTAAAAGATAGTGAGCATGACTTAATTGAATTCCTTTTGAGTTACATTATCAAAGAAAATAAGTGTGGGGGAGAGAATGTTTAAGTGTTGATGTTTTGAGATTCAAAAGAAAAAAAAAAAAAAAAAAAAAAAAAAAAAAAAAAGAGAAAAGAAAAAAATGAAAGAATAAGTGATTGAAGAAAGGTTCCAAAACACCAATTCTGGGTGTAAATTGTCTAAATTCTCCCTTTTTGTTCAAAAGTTGAGTTTTCATTCAAAAGTGAATTCTAAGTTGATTCAAATGCTTTGCTCACTATTTCTTTAAAAACCTTTGTTTTCCATATCCCTTCTTTGTTATCCACATACCCCAAGCCCCGTTACAACCCTTGACTTCTATCTTGAGTGTTGTGTATTTCAATTTGTGGAGTTTGAACTTGGTATGAGCTTATGGTATCACTGGTTCTCGCGTCTAAATAGTAGCATTCCATTCATGAGATCATATCTAAACATGCTTATTAACTCCAGAAATTGCTTCCTTTGAAATACATATATGTGAGTGTTTGTTTTTATGATTACATCAATCTTCTCACATATAACTAGTTTAGGTGTGTAGTCAGAAAATCTGTGTGAAAAACGAGAGCATATCTTGTAAGGATTTGAGCAAATTCTCTAAGGCATGTTACTACATTCAAAACATGGTTTTAAATGCTTAATTGTGAAATAGTATGTGGTGACTATGATTAAGAATGTATTCAAGTGTGAAGATGACTAAAATCTATGGGAATAATGATTTTTAACTTGTCTTGTGCATTGGAAATCCGTGAGACGATTGTTGGAAGGTGTAGGTTGTGTTTTGTTCGTTTTGTCTAGTTTCGTGTTCTTTTGTTTTGTTTTGCTCGAGGACTAGCAAAAGATAAGTGTGGGGGTATTTGATAGGAGCCTATTCATGCGACTTAAATAGCTTGTTCTCGTGCATTTACGTTATGTTTCTTTAGTTATTTTAGTACTTTAAGCTATTTTCGTGTGTTTGTAGGTCCAAAGGGCTAAAGGAGCAAAAAGATGCATTTTGGAGACTTTTGGAGCACTTTTGGGCTAAGGACGGATAGCTTATGCTTGAAGCCAAAGTGTTGGACGAAATTGAAGACCTAATTAAAGACCAAAGTGTTGGAACCTTGTTCCCTTTAGTTTTAGGACATTTAAACCTTTCCTTTATCCTTAGCCGTGCATAACATTCCAACATTCCACACTATCACATATCATACATCACATATCACTTATCACATATCATTCACCACTTATCATATCATACACTCAATCACTTATCACATATCACTTATCACACACCACATATCACTTATCACATATCACTTACCACTTATCATTCACCACATATCATTCACCACTTATCATATCATACATTCATTTATCACTTATCATAATCATTCACTTATCACTTAACATATCATAAACTTATCACTTATCACTCATAATCACCTACAACATCCACCTACTTCACCCACAACATCCACCTACTTCACCTACAACCTCCACTTACTTCACCAACCTCACACACTTACTTCACCTACAAATGACATAGCCATATGTTCCCTCCACTACTCCTATAAATACCCTTGCATTCATTCATTCATGGACATCTCAATTCATACACATTTCATTCTCATTCACTCATCCATTGCAGAAATGTAGACATCAAACCACCCTTGTGCCGTGCCTTCCCCTACAAATCCAAACACCATCCTTCCATCTCCACAACTCCTCTTCCATTCCTCCACCACTCCCCAAACCATTCACACCATCAAACTATCCCTAGACCTTGTGCTACAACGAAGAGGAAGAGAAGAGTGCCTAAACGTTCATACAATTCAAGTTTGAGTTGTTAGAATGTTTAGGTGCTTCTTTGATTTCTATGTTTAATTTCAATACTCTTTGTTTTGTACGAATGAGGCATGGAAGAGAAGAGGGCCTAAACGTTCATACAATTCAAGTTTGAGTTGTTGGAATGTTTAGGTGTTTCTTTGATTCTCTTTGTTTTGTACCATGAGGAACTAAACCCCCCTTGGCTAGGGGGGGATTCGAAATAAATGTTTATGCTTGCATTTTGATTTGATTACTTCTAATTACGTTTCATAAGTTGTGGATTCAATTTGTTTAACCGTTTGATTGATAACTTATTTATGTATGTTTATTGAGAGTGCACGCTTAATTTTCATGCATGAATATGACGCTAGAATATAAGTGAGTTTCACCTAATCGTTATGAACTTATATTCACAAGTAGTGGAGGTTGCTTATAAACAATCGCGTTAAATGAATTCTTGGCACGAGTTTCATGCTCATCATAGTAACGAATGCCTCGTCAACACTTATAGTTTTCATAATGCTTAATGATCTTTGATTGTATCTTTATTGTGCTGTTCACGTAAAGGACTTTTGGAGAATGTTGTGAATTGCGTTGCGCTAACCCATCCAATTCATTAACTTAAGGAAAACTTGACGGTTAATTTAAGCGTACCTAATTGACCCGGGGTGATGAGTTTAATAATTTATTGAAATGCAATTGGAAATCTTTTTATTATGTAAGTGTAACATGTGTGGAGAAGAACCCCTTAGCTATTCTATCATCCATTCATTCCATTTCATCAATTTCGTTTTTATAATCTGTTTTAATTAGAATCTGTCCATTTAGTTTATTTTCGTCCAAACCTCAATCCCCATTTATTTTAAAGTGTTAGATTAGTTAGAAATATTTTTAGTTTGTGTTTATAAGTGTTTTGATTCAATTTGTTAAACAAATTCGTCCAAATTTGTGTTTGTGCTCAAATCTGCCCAGAAAGTGGTTTTTAGGCAGATTTGAGTGTGTTTGTGTTGTTTTGAATCTTTTAGTTTGTTTGAGTATTTTAAAGTTTAGTTTTGCATTCTTTGAGTCTAGTATAGTGTTTTATATTGTGTTTTTACGTTTTTGAGTCAAATCCAAGTGATTAACAATCCCTCCTAATCCCCGGTCCAGAACGATCCCTACTTATACTTATACTACAATTGTCAAAAAGAGGGTTTAATTTGTGCGCGTATAAATCTCGCATCATTGAGCATATTGCATATGAAGTTGTGGTGGCTGCATAGGTCTTGAATAGAACTCCTCATATGGTTGCCAATATGCTTCACGTTGAACTTGTTGATCTTCCCACCATATAGAGTTTGAATGATCCCTCCAATCTCTTTGTGGACATTGATTGGCTTGAAATCCTTGCCTATATGAAGCACCAAATGTAGGGACACTCTGCATTGTGGTCCTTTCGGCATACGGCGACAATTTAGAAGTAAGATTTGCCAATTGAGCTTGAATGCTAGCAAAATCCATATCTTACTTCTCTAGTACCTAAAATCAAAGAAAGAGAACTAAATCAAATATCAAAAGTAACAACAAACAAAGAAAACAACATTAAGTTAGAAACTAAAACGAAAACAACTAAACCAAAAAAAAAAAAGAAAAGAACCAAGGGATTAGCAAAGTTGCTAATCCCCGGCAACGGCGCCAAAATTTGATGCGAGATTTATACGCACACAAATTAAACCCTCTTTTTGACAATTGTAGTATAAGTATAAGTAGGGATCGTTCTGGACCGGGGATTAGGAGGGATTGCAAATCTCTTGGAAACTGACTCAAAAACGTAAAATAAAGTTTAAAACACTATACTAGACTCAAAGAATGCAAAACTAAACTTTAAATCACTAAGACAAACCAAAGACTCAAAATGCTTTAAAACATAAACTAAATTGAATTCTAACTAAAATGAACATTAAAGCAAAAGGGGGATTTAGGTTTGACGAAAATTGAAATAATGAATAAATTAAAACAGAATGTAAATATGAAATTGATGAAATAGAATGGATGAATGCTAGCTAAGGGGGTCATCTCCACATATGTTACACTTGCATAATAAAAAGATTTCCAATTACATTTCAATAAATTATGAAACTCATCACCCCGGGTTAATTAGGTCCGCTTAAATTAACCGTCAAGTTTTCCTTAAGTTAATGAATTGGATGGGTTAGCGCAACGCAATTCACAACATTCTCCAAAAGTCCTTTATGTGAACAGCACAATAAAGATACAATCAAAGATCATTAAGCATTATGAAACTATAAGTGTTGACGAGGCATTCGTTACTATGATGAGCATGAAACTCGTGCCAAGAATTCATTTAACGCGATTGTTTATAAGCAACCTCCACTACTTGTGAATATAAGTTCATAACGATTAGGTGAAAATCACTTATATTCTAGCGTCATATTCATGCATGAAAATTAAGCGCGCATTCTTAATAAACATACATAAATAAGTTATCAATCAAACGGTTAAACAAATTGAATCAACAACTTATGAAATGCAATTAGAAGTAATCAAATCAAAATGCAAGCATAAACATATATTTCGAATCACCCCCTAGCTAAGGGCGGGGGGGGTTAGTTCCTCATACAAAACAAAGAGAATTAAATTTAAACATTGAAATCAAAGAAACACCTAAACATTCCAACAACTCAAACTTGAATTGTATGAATGTTTAGGCCCTCTTCTCTTCCTTTTTATTGTAGCATAAGTGTAGGTGCTCAAAACTGCCCAGAAAGTGGTTTTTAGGCAGTTTTGAGTCTTCTAGTTGCTGTTTTGAGTTTTTGTTTTGTTTTAGTGTTTTAACTTTGGTTTTTCATTCTTTGTGTCCAAATTAGTGTTTTTAACTTTGTTTTGGAGTTCTTAGGTCAGTTTTCAAGAGTTTAGCAATCCCTCCTAATCCCCGGTTTTGAACGATCCCTACTTACATACTTTGCTACAATTGTCAGAAGAGGGTTTAATTTGTGTGCCTAATATATTTCGCAACAAATTTTTGGCGCCGTTGCCGGGGATTAGCAACTTTGCTAATCCCTTGGATTGTTTTATTTTCGTTTATTTTATTTTATTCCAGATTCTTCATCTTGTGTTGTTTCTTGTTTCAGGTACTAGAGAAGCAAGGCATGGCAATTGCTAATCTTCAAGCTCAAATAGCGAATCTTATGTGTCAGTTATCACTGTATGCTAAAGGGTCCACAATGCAAAGTGTCCCTACATTTGGTGCTCCTTATAGGCAAGAATATCAAGCAAATCTATGTCCACAAAGAAGTTGGGAGAATGTCAATACTTGGGGTTATCAAGATCATAATCAATCAAGGAACAATTGGTTTTCCAACATGTACAATTCAGATTGGAGTGATCATTCAAACTCTATATGGTGGGAATCTCAAAAAGTTCAACAAGAAGGATATTGGCAGCCATATGAGGAGTTATATTCAAGCCCTATGCAGCCACCACAACCTCATATACAACCTGCCCAAACAAATTCAGGTGCGTCTTTGTATAATGATACGCTTATTAAGTTACTCACCAATTTGTCTCAGGGGCAAGAAAATCAAAAGAAAGCAATGCAAAATCGAGACAAAAGGTTGGATCACTTGGAAAAGCAAATTGGGCAGATAGCGGAGTTCGTAGGACAATTTCAATACCAAGGCAAACTCCCTATTTCAACCATTGCAAATTCGAAGGGAGGATTTGAAACCACCAATGCTATCACGTTAGGAAGTGGCAAAGAGGTTGGAACGGACCCTCAACCATCACAATCAAATCACAAGGAAGACGAAAGATTGCAATTTGAGGAAGAGGAGTTGGACAAAGCCACGGAAAGGGTGGAAACACCTTTGCCGCAGCCACCTCAAGACCCCAATTCGCCCACCATAGGTAAGGTTGTTCCAAATTTAATTCTTTCTAACCCTATTCCACCCAATGTCCCTATTCCTTGCAGGTTCATGAATTCCAAGGAAGAAGAAAGTGAAAAAGTGGTGCGAGAATTATACGCGCACAAATTAAACCCTCTTTTTTTTTTGACAATTGTAGTATAAGTATAAGTAGGGATCGTTCTGGACCGGGGATTAGGAGGGATTGCAAATCTCTTGGAAACTGACTCAAAAACGTAAAATAAAGTTTAAAACACTAAACTAGACTCAAAGAATGTAAAACTAGACTTTAAAACACTAAGACAAACCAAAGACTCAAAATGCTTTTAAAAACACAAACTAAAATGATTTCTAACTAAATTGACATTAAAGTAAAGGGGGATTTAAGTTTATACGAAATTAAATTAAATGAACAAATTAAAACAGAATGTAAATATGAAATTGATGAAATAGAATGGATGAATGCTAGCTAAGGGGGTCATCTCCACATATGTTACACTTGCATAATAAAAAGATTTCCAATTACATTTCAATAAATTATTAATTCTCATCACCCCAGGTTAATTAGGTCCGCTTAAATTAACCGTCAAGTTTTCCTTAAGTTAATGAATTGGATGGGTTAGCGCAACGCAATTCACAACATTCTCCAAAAGTCCTTTACGTGAAAAGCACAATAAAGATACAATCAAAGATCATTAAGCATCATGAAAACTATAAGTGTTGACGAGGCATTCGTTACTATGGAATACGCATGAAACTTATGCCAAGAATTCGTTTAACGCGATTGTTTATAAGCAACCTCCACTACTTGTGAATATAAGTTCGTAACTATTAGGTGAAACTCACTTATATTCTAGCGTCATATTCATGCATGAAAATTAAGCGCGCATTCTCAATAAACATACATAAATAAGTTATCAATCAAACGGTTAAACAAATTGAATCCACAACTTATGAAACGCAATTAGAAGTAATCAAATCAAAATGCAAGCATAAACATATATTTCGAATCACCCCCTAGCTAAAGGGGGTTTAGTTCCTCATAACTTTGAAATCAAAGAAACACCTAAACATTCCAACAACTCAAACTTGAATTGTATGAACGTTTAGGCACTCTTCTCTTCCATTCCTCATACGTACAAAACAAAGAGAATTGAATTTAAACTTTGAAATCAAAGAAACACCTAAACATTCCAACAACTCACACTTGAATTGTATGAACGTTTAGGCCCTCTTATCTTCCTCGTTGTTGTAGCACAAGGTCTAAGGTGAGGTTTGGGGGATTATGGAAATGGATGAGGAGTGGTGTTTGGATTATAAGGGAATGGATGGGAAGCTCACGGCTAGGGAAGGGAGAATGTGTTCGTAATGTGTTGTGTATGAAATGAGATGTCCATGAATGAATGAATGCAAGGGTATTTATAGGAGTAGTGGAGGGAACATATGGCTATGTCATTTGTATGTGAAGTAGGTGGATGTTGTAGGTGAAGTAGGTGGATGTTGTAGGTGAAGTGGATGTTGTAGGTGAAGTAGGTGGATGTTGTAGGTGAAGTGGATGTTGTAGGTGAAGTGATAAGTGATAAGTGATATGATAAGTGGTTAAGTGGTGATGATAAGTGATAAGTGATTAAGTGATATGATATGTGGTGATGATAAGTGATAAGTGCATGTGGGTTAACTAATGAAGGAAATGCATGTGCAATGACAATGTGTTAGAATGGATGTGTGTTATGCATGGCATGATTGGGATTAGGAAAGGTTTAAATGTCCTAAAACTAAAGAGAACAAGGTTCCAACACTTTGGCTCCAATTAGGTCTTCAATTTCGTCCAACACTTTGGCTTCAAGCATAAGCTATCCGTCCTTAGCCCAAAAGTGCTCCAAAAGTCTCCAAAATGCATCTTTTTGCTCCTTTAGCCCTTTGGACCTACAAACACACGAAAATAGCTTAAAGTACTAAAATAACTAAAGAAACATAACGTAAATGTACGAGAACAAGCCATTTAAGTCGCATAAATATGCTCCTATCAAATACCCCCACACTTAGCTTTTGCTAGTCCTCGAGCAAAACAGAAAAACAAAACAAAAAGAACAAAACACAACCTACACCTTCCAACAATCGTATCAGGGACTTCCAATGCACATGACAAGTTAAAAATCATTATTCTCACAGATTTGAGCCATCTTTACACTTAAGTACATTCTTAATCATAGTCACCACATACTAGTTCACAATTAAGCATTTAAAACCATGTTTTGAATGTAGTAACATGCCTTAGAGAATTCCCTCAATTTCTTACTAGATGTACTCTCGTTTTTCACACAGATTTTCTGACTACACACCCTACACTAGGTATATGTGAGAAGATTGATGTAAACATGTAGACGAACACTCACATATGTTATAATAAGGAAAGCATTTTCTGGAGTTAATAAGCATGTTTAGATATGATCTCATGAATGGAATGCTACTACTTAGACGCGAGAACCAGTGACACCATAAGCTCATACCAAGTTCAAACTCCACAATTGAAATACATAACACTCAATATAGAAGTCAAGGGTTGTAACGGGGCTTGGGGTAATTGGCTAAAAATGAAAGGTAAGGATAACAAACGTTCTTCAAGCAATAGTGAGCAAAGTATTGAATTAGGCACTTAGAATTTCCTTTAGAATGTAGAAGTCAACTTTGATCACCCAAGGGGGAATTACACAGAACTTAGGGTCATATTCATTTTTTTTTTTTTTTTGACCCTTTCTTCAACCATCAACGCTCGTGAGTTCATTTTCACTTATTTTCATTTTTTTTTTTAAGCTCTTTTTTCTTTCTTTCTTTCTTTTTTCTTTTTTTTTTTTTTTTTTTTTTTTCTTTTCTTTTTCTTTTCTTTTGAATCTCAAAATATAAACACTTAAACATTCTCTCCCCCACACTTATTTTCTTTCATAATGTAACTCAAAAGGAATTCAATTAAGTCATGCTCACTATCTTTTAAGAACAATGGTGGGGATTGTCCTAAACTAGGCTAGGTGAGGAAAATGTGGGTAAACAAAGAATAAAGGCTAAACAAGGCTCAACGGGGTTAAAACTTACAACATATACGAAGTATGGGAAGTAAGGCTATTTGGCTATGGTGGTGGTCACTACACAACTTCTTCTTGAATATGTGTTATGCAAATCAATAACATGCTTTGAATGAAATGGGCATGAGTTCTAGCATTTAGTTCTATCATGATACAATTGCATTCTAAGTAGCAACCAAGCAAGGAATAATGAGATCATGCAACAACTTTAGAAAATAAAGAATCACAGAAAATAACTCTCCAAAGAAAGTAATGGCTCGAGTCTCACAGGGATGTAGCGTTTGTTTGAGTTTCTTCCTTCAAGCATGTTACAAAAACGAATTTTTCTTTTATGATTGCATGTGAAGTCATACATTATAACCATAACCAAGCATATACCAAGAGTAAATCAAACTTTTCTCTATGTTTATAACTCTTTCTAACCGTCATGCAATTATAAACCAAATCCTTATCATTGTGTTGGAAGGTACCCTAAGACACAAACACACACACAAAAACAACTTTAAAACAACTCTTTTTGGGTTTTTCAAAACAATTTTTCAAATTTTTATGGGATTTTCGAATTATAAAACAAAACACACTAAAACACTCTAAAACAACTTAAAAACACCTTAAAATAGCAAGGAACAACATTAGAAGTTATGGTGGATAAAACCCTACGAATTTGCATCAAAACACTTTAGTTACCCCCCCACACTTAAATCAAACATTGTCCTCAATGTTTTAAGCATAGATTCACACAAAACATAAGTAAACACACAAAAAGCAACTAAACATATTAAACATGGCATAATGTAATTAACAAAGAGAAGAGTTTAGGGACGCAAATCTGGTTATGGAATGTAAATTCCCTCTTCTCCTTGGTGATTGCATTGAGGCTTTGATCTTTGTGATTCCACAGGCTTACTCTTGAACTGGTTTCTGCCCATCGTTGATTTTCCTTTGTGCTACTTCTTGAACTGGGCAGCAGGATGGTTCTTTTGGTTTCCCCCGAAGGTCTGAGCTTCCTCCTGTTATCTGTTTCTTTGTTCAATCTTTGCAGGAGTGGTCCCTTCTCTGGAAGTGTAACAACCGTTGAAGATGACTACTCGAGAGCAACGCTAGGTAAGCAATCAGGAATAGATTCCAGGCAGTTGGCTCCAGATCGGAAGACTGACTCCAAGTGCCGGCTGATTGCTTCTTTTACTTTGCCATGCAAGTAAGAACAAGGACAAAGAAAAAGACAGGGAAAGAGCATGATATGAGATACTTTTGCTTTTGACCTTGATGATATGAGATACCTTTGCTTTGAAGAAGCGGTGAATGAATCAGCACATGCTTCAATCCGCCGTTTCCTCCTGGGTCATATGTACTCCAGGCATCTGGTATCATCTTTGGGGAAGAAGAAAGAATTGAGTATTTTGAAAGGCTTTGCTGGGAGTGCGCCCTCAGAGGTGAGGGAGAGTTGGGCATTTTCTTCAGGTTTGCCCTGCCATAAAAGACGAAGGTCGACATATATAGAGATAATATCAAGTGGTGGTACTTTTTACCCTTGTCGACAAACGTTTTGATCCCGCAAATCCGGCTCTTTGAAATAGTGGCGCCTCTTCGATCTTTGAATATGCCTCTTCGATTTCTGAGCAGGCGCCCCTTCGATTTCTGAACGACGCCCCTTCGCTTTCTGAACGACACGTGGTAGTGCAGATGCGGCTCCTTTTGACAAAGCTGCACGCGTCTTCTGAAAAGCAGAGAAAGCGTCGCCGAACTTTGCGCTTGTCGGCTAAAGATGTGTAGATGCGATGATGGCCTCCACGTGTTTTCAGCTTTGTCAGAAATCTTTTGACAAAGTGGAACGCGTTTTCTGAAAAGCCGAGGGAGCGTCGCCTAAATTACGCCGGAAATTCCGGCTTCTTGAATCGGTGGACGCGTCGCCTTGGCTTTTATAGAGCTATCGATCACCACAACAAACACACTCTGAAGAATTCCCATTCTTGAAAATCGACTCCAGCCCTTTGAGAATTAACTCCATCCGCCCCTCTCTTTGAACACTTTTGAAAAATGGCAAACCCATCGAACCTTAGCTTAGATTTGAGTCTCAGCAGCGATCCGGTTGCGCCCCGTCAAGGTAATGTATGGCGCCCTTCTTTTTTATCTTCTAACGGTCCTCTTTCAGGTGAAGACTCTGTGATGCAGGACGCCACAACAGCTACAATAGTAGCTAAAAACCTCCTCACTCCAAAAGATAGTAGGCTGCTGTCAGGACGGTCCGATGAGTTGGCCGTTCAAGAGTCCCTCGCACTTAGTGTTCAGTGTGCGAGTTCTGTGTCCAACATGGGCCAACGCCTGCTTGCTCGGTCCCGCCAAGTGGAATCGTTGATGGCAGAGGTGGAAAGACTTAAGCAAGAGATCCAGCAGCTTAAGTACGAGAATAGAAGTTTGCATGTGCTTGCAAATAACTATTCGTCGGGGATGAAGAGAAAGCTTGATGAGCTGCAAGAATCTGAGGGTCGAATTCACAGTGACCGTCAAAGGCTTGCGTCTTATCTCCAGAGGCACCTTTTTCCTGGGTCATCCAGCGCTTGGCCAAGTATTGAGGCCTGGAATGCTCTAGCTCCGATGCCTCCCGCTCCGATGGCTTCCGCTCCGATGCCTCCTGCTTCTATGCCTCCCGCTTCTATGCCTTCCGCTTCTGCGCCTCGTAGTGGGGCTTCACGCAAACAACCTTTGTGAAGCTCCACCTTTCTCCATGTTTAGTATCTTTCTTTTTTTTTTTTTTTTTTTATTTTTTTTTTATTTTTTTTTTTATTAACATAAATAAAATCAAACGGCATGAAATTGGTCCTTGAATGGAAGGTGATACTTGAAGTGAACCGGCAGTGGTTTGAATTCTAGTGTAGGTGCCTGATTCAAAAAAAATAGCAAGTTAGTATAAAATCTAATGGAATTTGGAAAAAAAAACTTACTTGTTTTGTCCGATAAGAACTCAATGACAAACACCACTCCTTTGAAAGTTTCAGGGATATTGGATTTGGCCAGATTGCAAGTGATGGTTATGACTTGTTCAATGTCATCAAATTTAACTTCTTTGGATTTTGTGGTTTCAAGAACGTCCTCTTTGATGAATTCATGACATTCCTTACTTGTCACCTTTGGAAGGGCTTCCAAGATGTCTTTTTCACCTTCTTCTTCCTTGGAAGTCATGAATCTTGGAACAGGGTTAAAAATAATGAAATTTGGAACAACCATACCTGTATTAGATGGCATAGGAGCAATAGGTGCCTCCGGTAAAGGTGTTTCCACCCTTTCCGTGGGTTGGGTGTATTCCTCTTCCTTGTGATTTGATTTTGATGGTTGAGGGTCCGTTCCAACCTCCTTGTCACTTCTCAACATGATTTCCTTGGCAGTTTCAAATTCTCCCTTCGGATTTGCAATGGTTGAACTAGGGAGTTCGCCTTGGTCTCGAAACTGTCCTACGAACTCCGCGATCTGCCCAATTTGCTTATCTAAGTGGTCCAACCTTTGTGGTGGCTGCATAGGCGTTGAATAGAACTCCTCATATGGCTGCCAATATCCTTCTTGTTGAGCCTCATTGTCTTGAATTTGTGAGCCCTGCACCAAACAAATTAATTCATTAAGCTTTTGATTATAATCTATTGACGAACTTGAGTTTGGTTGGGCATATTGAATATGAGGTTGTGGTGGCTGCCAATATCCTCCTTGTTGAGCATTTTGAGGTTCCCACCACATAGAGTTTGAATGATCACTCCAATCCGAATTGTAAGTATTGGAAAACACGTTATTCCTTGATTGAAGATTAGATATATCAACTCTTTGCATTTGGGACATTTCCATGAGCTGTGACAAAAGAGAAGCGTTATCAAGTGCCATGTTGTTCTTAACAAACAAAACACAAATAAAAACTAAATCTAAAAGACAATACAGAAACAAACAATCCAAGGGATTAGCAAATTTTCTAATCCCCGGCAACGGCGCCAAAATTTGGTGCGAGAATTATACGCGCACAAATTAAACCCTCTTTTTTTTTTGACAATTGTAGTATAAGTATAAGTAGGGATCGTTCTGGACCGGGGATTAGGAGGGATTGCAAATCTCTTGGAAACTGACTCAAAAACGTAAAATAAAGTTTAAAACACTAAACTAGACTCAAAGAATGTAAAACTAGACTTTAAAACACTAAGACAAACCAAAGACTCAAAATGCTTTTAAAAACACAAACTAAAATGATTTCTAACTAAATTGACATTAAAGTAAAGGGGGATTTAAGTTTATACGAAATTAAATTAAATGAACAAATTAAAACAGAATGTAAATATGAAATTGATGAAATAGAATGGATGAATGCTAGCTAAGGGGGTCATCTCCACATATGTTACACTTGCATAATAAAAAGATTTCCAATTACATTTCAATAAATTATTAATTCTCATCACCCCAGGTTAATTAGGTCCGCTTAAATTAACCGTCAAGTTTTCCTTAAGTTAATGAATTGGATGGGTTAGCGCAACGCAATTCACAACATTCTCCAAAAGTCCTTTACGTGAAAAGCACAATAAAGATACAATCAAAGATCATTAAGCATCATGAAAACTATAAGTGTTGACGAGGCATTCGTTACTATGGAATACGCATGAAACTTATGCCAAGAATTCGTTTAACGCGATTGTTTATAAGCAACCTCCACTACTTGTGAATATAAGTTCGTAACTATTAGGTGAAACTCACTTATATTCTAGCGTCATATTCATGCATGAAAATTAAGCGCGCATTCTCAATAAACATACATAAATAAGTTATCAATCAAACGGTTAAACAAATTGAATCCACAACTTATGAAACGCAATTAGAAGTAATCAAATCAAAATGCAAGCATAAACATATATTTCGAATCACCCCCTAGCTAAAGGGGGTTTAGTTCCTCATAACTTTGAAATCAAAGAAACACCTAAACATTCCAACAACTCAAACTTGAATTGTATGAACGTTTAGGCACTCTTCTCTTCCATTCCTCATACGTACAAAACAAAGAGAATTGAATTTAAACTTTGAAATCAAAGAAACACCTAAACATTCCAACAACTCACACTTGAATTGTATGAACGTTTAGGCCCTCTTATCTTCCTCGTTGTTGTAGCACAAGGTCTAAGGTGAGGTTTGGGGGATTATGGAAATGGATGAGGAGTGGTGTTTGGATTATAAGGGAATGGATGGGAAGCTCACGGCTAGGGAAGGGAGAATGTGTTCGTAATGTGTTGTGTATGAAATGAGATGTCCATGAATGAATGAATGCAAGGGTATTTATAGGAGTAGTGGAGGGAACATATGGCTATGTCATTTGTATGTGAAGTAGGTGGATGTTGTAGGTGAAGTAGGTGGATGTTGTAGGTGAAGTGGATGTTGTAGGTGAAGTAGGTGGATGTTGTAGGTGAAGTGGATGTTGTAGGTGAAGTGATAAGTGATAAGTGATATGATAAGTGGTTAAGTGGTGATGATAAGTGATAAGTGATTAAGTGATATGATATGTGGTGATGATAAGTGATAAGTGCATGTGGGTTAACTAATGAAGGAAATGCATGTGCAATGACAATGTGTTAGAATGGATGTGTGTTATGCATGGCATGATTGGGATTAGGAAAGGTTTAAATGTCCTAAAACTAAAGAGAACAAGGTTCCAACACTTTGGCTCCAATTAGGTCTTCAATTTCGTCCAACACTTTGGCTTCAAGCATAAGCTATCCGTCCTTAGCCCAAAAGTGCTCCAAAAGTCTCCAAAATGCATCTTTTTGCTCCTTTAGCCCTTTGGACCTACAAACACACGAAAATAGCTTAAAGTACTAAAATAACTAAAGAAACATAACGTAAATGTACGAGAACAAGCCATTTAAGTCGCATAAATATGCTCCTATCAAAAAGACATCTTGGAAGCCCTTCCAAAGGTGCAAAGTATGGAATATCAAGAATTCGTCAAAGAGGATGTTCTTGAGGCAAACAACCCCAAAGAAGTTGAATTTTATGACATAGGACAAGGAACAATCCTCACACCAAATCTGTCCAAGTGCAAAGTTCCTGAAACGTTCAAAGAAGATGTGTTTATCCTTGAGTTCTTGTTGGAGGACATAGGTAAGCCACCTCCTCCAATTTCAATTTCCTTTTATACTAATAGGTTGTTGATGATTCAGGCACCCAATCTTGAATTTAAACCATTACCGGATCATTTCAAGTATCACCTTCCATTCAAAGATCAACTCCATGCCGTGGGCACCAATGGTGCCTGAACGTGTTCTTCGTCCGGCTGCAAGACGTTAAAGAAAGCGCTACTTGGGAGGCAACCCATGCCATTCAACAAAGGAAGACCTAGAAAGCACTCCAATTCCAGATTTGCGTTCCTAAACCCTTCTCTTTGTTGATTCTTTCTAATCTGCCTATTTAGTTGTTTTACTTGCTGTTTGTGTGTTTCTTTGTGTGATTCTATGCTTAAAACATTGAGGACAATGTTTGATTTAAGTGTGGGGGGGTAACTAAGTGTTTTTCATGCAAATTCGTGGGATTTTATCACCCATTATTTCAAAACTTGTTCCTTGCTGTTTTTAAGTGTTTTTAAGCAGTTTTGGTGTGTTTTAGTATGTTTTGAAGTAAAAATCCGAAAATCAAAGAAAAATTTGAAAAATTTGTTTTAAAAACCCCAAAAAAGAGTTGTTTTTGTGTGTTTGTTTGTGTCTTAGGGTACCTTCCAACACAATGATGAGGATTTGGTTTTTAAATACATGGCTGTTAAAGAGAGTGATTAACATGGATGAAAGTTTGATTTACTCTATGTTTATGCTTGGTTGTGGTTATAACTTATGAATTCACATGCAATCATAAAAGAAAAAAAATCAGTTTTTGTAACATGCTTGAAGGAAGGAACTCAAATTAACGCTATGATGCGAGAATTATACGCACACAAATTAAACCCTCTTTTTATCAATTGTAGTGAAGAATGTAAGTAGGGATCGTTCTGGACCGGGGATTAGGAGGGATTGTTAATCACTTGGAAACTGACTCAAATACGTAAAAACACAATATAAAACACTATACTAGACTCAAGGAATGCAAAACTAAACTTTAAAACACCAAAACAAACCAAAAGACTCAAAACAGCACCAAAACACTCAAAACTGCCTTAAAAACACAATCTGGGCAGTTTTGAACACTAGACACAACTTTGGACGAAAATTGGTTTTACTTTGACCTAAGACACTTAAAAACACAAACTAAAGTGATTTCTAACTAATATGACTCAACAAAGTAAAGGGGGATTGGTTTTGGACGAATTTAAAAACAAAACAAACTTTTTAAATTAGAACAGATTGTAGAACGAATTTGATGGAATTGAATAGATGGGAAGCTAGCTAAGGGGTTCATCTCCACACATGTTATACTTGCATATAAAACGATTTCCAATTGCTTTTCAATAACCCATGAATTCTCAACGCCCCAAGTTAATTAGGTTCGCTTAAATTAACCTTCAGATTTTCCTAACGTTATTGAATTGGATGATTGCATACGACAACCCAAAACATTCCCCACAAGTCCCCTACATGATTGCATAATAGAGATACAAGCAAGAATCATTAAGTTCTATGAAAACCATAAGCATTGACGAAGCACTTGTTACTATGATTGCATGAAACTTATGCCAAGAATTTACTTAACGCGATTGAGATCATCAACCTTTACTACTTGTGAATATAATTCCATAACGATTAGGTGAAATTTCCTTATATCCTAGCATCCAATTTATGCATGATAATTAAGCGTGCACTCTCAACCAACACACACAAATCAATGTAATTCACATAGATAAGTAAATTGAATTCACAACTTATGAAACGCAATTAGAAGTAATCAAATCATATAGCAAGTATGTACATGGTTTCGAATCCCCCCTAGCCAAAAGGGGGTTTAGTTCCTCATACGCACAAAACAAAGAGAATTGAAATTAAACATTGAAACCAAAGGAAAAGAAACACCTAGAAATTCCAGCGACGCGAACTCGAATTGCATGAACTCCCGAGCTTCCTTCTCCTCCTCCTTGGTGCGGCAAGGGTCTAGGGACAGGTTTAGGGCCTTAGGTGTATGGATGCATGGTTATGGAGGGATGTAGTAGTGTTTAGGGGAAAGGGATGGTGCGGCAAAGCTTAAAACTAAGGAGAAAGGTGTTTAGTGGCTGCGGCAAGGGTGTGGAGAGGGTTGGACGAATTTCTGGAATTAATGAATGTGTATGAGAGGTGGTGATCTGATCTAGGGGTTAATATGAGTATATATAGGCACTTAAAACCCTAGGGTAATCAGATATGGACTTGAATAACCCAAATCCACAAGGAAATAGGCCATCTAGAAGGTAGGAAACCCCAAAGGAAAAGGAATAGAGGCGCCAGATTTTTAGGGTTCTAGAAACAAAGTGTTTTGTGGCAGAAATTGGCACTTCTAGAAGGATTTGGGGCGCCACTTTTGTAGGAGATAAGATAAGGTTCCTAGAATCATGTTTTAAGGGCCAAATTTATAGGGAAAAAGAGATAAGGGTGCAGCACCTTTGTAGGGATAATGTTAGGGCTTCTAGAAAGCCTAAAAACTAAGGGGATTTGGATAAAACCCACGGTAAAGATAGGATAGGGCATCTAAGGCTTCTAGAAACCCTCCAAGATAAGGTAAAGTGCATGGCATCCTTATAGGATTAGGATAAGGTGTCCTAAAGTGTTTAGGACTCCTCTTTGTGGCTGAAAACCTTGTGCATTAGGATTAGGAAAGCTAATCCTTCTTCATCTTGGAATTCTTCTCCTTCTTGGACTTGGAAAGCTTCTTTGTTGCTTCACTTGAGACCATTTGGATTTTGACTTTCCTACTTCAACTAGGAAACCTTGTTCAAGTAGGAATCTTCATTCTTCTAGGAATCCTAATTCAACTAGGAAACCCATTTTAACTAGGAATCCTAATTCAACTAGGAAACCATCTTCCATTTAGGGACTTTCCTACTTCAACTAGGAAACCTTGCTCAAGTAGGAATCATCATCTTCAAGTCTTCAATTTCGTCCATCCTCTTGGCTCCAAGTATATGATATCCATTCCAAGCTCTAATTTGCTCCAAAAGGTTCCAAAATGCATCCTTTTGCATACTTTGCCCTTAAAACCTGAAAACAGATAGAACTAGCTTAAAAGACTACTTTACTAAGGAAAAACACTATAAATGCACAAAAACAAGCTAAACTAAGGTGCGTAAATATGCTCCTATCAAATTCCCCCACACTTAGCTTTTGCTAGTCCTCGAGCAAAACAAAATGAAACAAAGTAAATAAACGAAGTAAAACGAGTAAAACACAACCTACACCTTCCAACAATCGCCTCAGGGATTTCCAATGCACATGACATGTTAAAAATCATCATTCCCACATATTTTAGCCATCTTTACGCTTAAGCCTTTACTTAATCATAGTCACTACTCATTAGTTCACAAATAACCACATAAAACATGATTTTGAATGTAGTAACATGCCTTAGAGAATTTCCTCAATTCCTTACTAGATATGCACTCAATTTTCACACAGATTTTCTGACTACACACCCTATACTAGTTATATGTGAGAAGATAGATGTAAATATGAAAACGAATGCTCACACATATGTATGACAAAGAAAGCACTTTTCGGAGTTAATAACATGTTTAGATATGATCTCATGAATGGAACGTTACTACTTAGATGCGAGAACCAGTGACACCATATGCTCGTACCAATTTTAAACTCCACAAATTGAAACACATAACACTCAAGATTAAAGTCAAGGGTTGTAATGGGGCTAGGGGTATTGGCTAACAAAGAAAGGTAAAGGATAAAACAAACGTTCTTTAAACAATAGTAAGCAAAGCAATGAACTTGATACTTAGAATTCACTTTAGAGTGCAGAAAATAACTTTAAACACAGAGGGGAATACACGTGTATACTTAGGGTCAAATGCAACGTTTTGGACCCTTTCTTCAATAACCAACAACTTAGAGCTCATTTTATGCTCTTCCAACTCCTTTTCATACTTTTCACAACTTTTTCTTTTTTTCTTCTTATTTTCCACGAATTTTTTTTCTCTTTTTTTTTTTTTTTTTTTTTTTTTTTTTTTTTTTTTATTGCCGTGCCTCATTCAAGACTTTGGCACACCCATATATCAAGAATCCTTCCCCCACACTTGTTTTCTGCAATGCAATGATCAAAAGGAATTCATCTTTGAGTTATGCTTTTATTATGCTTCAAGAACAAAGGTATGGGTGGTCCTACTCTAGGCTAGGTGAGGATAATTGTGGGTTAACAAAGAAACTAGGCTACACAAGGCTCAACGGGGTTAAACCTACAAAAACACATGCATGGAATGATGGCTTTTTGGCTATGGTGGTAACTACTAACTTCATCTTGAATATGTGTTATACAATTCAATAACATGTTTTGAATGAAATTGGCATGAGTTCTAGTATTTGGAACTAAATGATGAAACGCCTTCTAAGTAGTAACCAAGCAAAGAATAATGAGATCATGCAACGACTTTAGAAAACAAGAATGCACAGATTTTAACTCTCCAAATAAACGTTTAGGCTCAAGTCTCACAAGGTTGTAGCATTAGTTTGAGTTCCTACCTTCAAGCATGTTACAAAAACTAATTTTTTTTCTTTTTGATTACATGTGAAGTCATAAGTTATAACCACAACCAAGCATAAACAAAGAGTAAATCAAACTTTCATCCATGTTAATCATTCTTTTTAACAGTCATGCAATTACAAACCGAATCCTCATCATTGTGTTGGAAGGTACCCTAAGACACAAACAAACACACAAAAACAACTTAAAAACAACTCTTTTTGGGTTTTCAAAACGATTTTTTTTTTTTCAATTTTTTCTGGGATTTTCGGATTTTTGGAACAACAACTCTAAAACACTCTAAAACGGCTTAAAAACACTTAAAAACAGCAAGAAACAACATTTGAAATTATGGGTGACAAAACCCTACGAATTTGCATCAAAACACTTTGGTTACCCCCTCACACTTAAATCAAACATTGTCCTCAATGTTTCAAGCATAGACTCACACAAATAACAAACAACAAACAAAACAACATCTAACAACCTAACATGGCAGAAACAAAATCAACAACAAAGAGAAGAGTTTAGGAACGCAAATCTGGAATTGGAGTGCTTTCTCGGTCTTCCTTTGTTGAATGCATGGGTTGCCTCCCAAGTAGCGCTTGCTTTAACGTCGTACAGCCGGACGAGCATGCTTCTTATCCTCACTTGGAGCCCACGGCATGAAGTGGGATGTCCTCCACAACTCGCCCTTCAACACTTTCGTAATATGGCTCTATGAATGGGAGGGGATAGTGATCCTCCCTAATGGTGGTATTTTGGTTCCTATAGTTCATGTAGACGCTCCCACCACCTTTAAATCGATTGGTCACCTGCACCAAAGAAGGTAACAACCTATTAGTTGAAATGGGAATTGGAATTGGGATTGGAGACTTACTAGGATGTTGTGGCAATGCCCCTAGGGCAGCCACCATCTCGCCAATTTTATCCTTAGGTACGGCCAGATTGGGTATTTTTAGGGCAGTGGCGTGCTCCTTGTGCTTTCTTCCAATTCCTTCCTCGATGGTGGTTCTAGACGCATCCTTCTTGATTGGTGTTGAACATTCCTGCCCTATATTTTTAGTTGTACCAATGGCAAAACAAGAACGAACATCATTTGTATTCTCAATGGATTCAGAAACTTTAAAGTTAATCGTATCACCACCAAACTCCATAGTTAAGGCTCCCCTGGCCACGTCAATCTTGGTGTGGGCTGTTTTCATGAAAGGTCGTCCAAGTAAGAGTGGCGATGGTGGAGAGTGGGTTGAATCCTCCATGTCAAGCACATAGAAATCTGCAGGAAAAATCAAGTGGTCTACCTGCACCAAAACATCTTCCAAAACTCCTCTCGGGTATGCATTAGATCGATCGGCTAATTGAATAATAACACCATCATTTTTAAGCTCTCCTAGATTCATAGATGCATAAACAGAGTATGGCATGACATTAATTGATGCACCTAAATCTAGCATAGCATGTTCGAACCTTGTATTACCAATTACACAAGGGATAGTGAAACTACCTGGATCTTTGCATTTAGGTGGTAGCTTTCTTTGCAATATTGCAGAGACATTCTCACTTACATGTACCACCTCTTTCTCCCGAATCCGTTTCCTTGTTGTACAAATCTTCCTCAAAAACTTAGCGTACTTCGGAATTTGCTTTATTGCATCAAGGAGCGGGATATTGACATGCACCTTCCTAAACGTCTCTAGGATGTCTTTTTCATCCTCCTCTGTCTTAGATTGCGTAAACCTGCTAGGAAAGGGCACATTTAGTGGAATAGAACTAGACAAATTCGAATTTGGACTCACCTTGGTGGTTTGGGATGCATTGGATGAAGTAGTGTTTCTAGGTGCTTGCGGCAAAGGGGATTGTGTCCTTGCCGTGGGCTTGCTTGCAGCCTCCTCTTCATGTTGCAACGTCTCGTCTTCATTAGGACTTGTTTTGGGTGGTGTGGATGTGGTGCCAACTTCTTTTCCACTCCTCAAAGTGATTGCTTTGGCAGATTCGAATCCACCTTTCGGATTGACCACGGTTGAACTTGGCAACCTACCTTGCTCTCGGAATTGTCCCACAAACTCCGCAATCTGCCCTATTTGTTTCTCTAAGTGGTCCACCCTTTTGTCTTGGTTTTGCAATGCTTTGTTTTGATTCTCTAGCCCCTGAGACAAATTGGTAAGTAACTTAAGAATTGTATCATTGTCCAAAGACATACCTTGATGGTTTTGGGCAGATTGGGATTGTGATGCTTCTTGGTCGTGGGTTTTGGTGTAAAATCCCGGGGGTTGCTGCCTAAAGCCTCCTTGTTGGTAAGGTTGTTGAGGCTCCCGCCATTTGAAATTTGGATGATCAAGCCAACCGGGATTGTAGGTAGTGGAGAAGGGGTCACCACGATTTTGGTATTGATTCCCATATCCCACGGCATTGAGTGTCTCCCACCCTCCATTCTCGATCAATTGTGGGCACTTATCCGTGGGATGTCCTTGCATGGAGCACACACCACAAGAAGCTACGGTTTGGACTTTTGGACCGTCCATCACCTGAGAAAGCAAAGTAGCGAGGTTAGCCATTTGATTTTGAAGTTCGGTTATGGTACTTACCTCATTGACTTGGTGTTGCCGTGGGGTACTCCTTTGTCCAATGCCTTCGTATTGTTGAGCGTTCAATGCTCGATTAGCAATCAACATCTTTGCAGCCGTAGGGGTCTTGTCCACCAATGCTCCTCCCGCTGAGGCATCTAGCATTTGACGTTCAATAGGTAGAAGTCCCTCGTAAAAGTATTGTAGAAGTAGTTCCTCCTTCATTTGATGCTGTGGACATGAAGCAACAAGAGATTTAAAACGTTCATAATAAGTAGGAAAGGATTCACCTTCATCTTGTTGAATTCCACTTATCCTTTTTCGTAGGAGGATGACTCGAGAAGTTGGGAAAAACTTCTCCAAGTAAGCTCGTTTCATGCTCTCCCATGATGTGACAGTTCCGGGAGCCAATTCGTACAACCAATCTTTCGCTTTCTCTTGGAGAGAAAAGGGAAAGGCCTTCATCTTCAAGATGCTCTCATCTACGTTCACCGGAGTCATGCTTGAGCAAACGACTTCAAACTCCTTCAAATGCTTGTTCGGATCTTCCATGGATAGCCCATGGTACTTCGGAATGTGATGTAACAGGCTTGACTTCAATTCGAACTCGGCAGTCTTGTCTTGAGCCGCCCTTGGGTATTGGATGCACAAGGGTGCGGCATTGGCCAATCCCGAAGCTGAAAGCTCCTTGATTGTTCGGTTGTCAGCTGCCATGTCTTCCACTTCTTCTTCAAATTCAGAAACGGACTCGGAACTTGCACTTGATTCACTAGGTTTTGGGTTCTTCCTCTTCCGTCTCAACTCACGCTCAAAATCGTCGTCAAAGTCTAAAATATGTTCGTGAACCGGATTCGAACTCCGAGTCATAAACAAGTACACAAAACAAGAAACAAAATAACATAAGAATCTGATCTAATAAGAAAAACGAAAATAACAATCCAAGGGATTAGCAAAGTTGCTAATCCCCGGCAACGGCGCCAAAATTTGATGCGAGAATTATACGCACACAAATTAAACCCTCTTTTTATCAATTGTAGTGAAGAATGTAAGTAGGGATCGTTCTGGACCGGGGATTAGGAGGGATTGTTAATCACTTGGAAACTGACTCAAATACGTAAAAACACAATATAAAACACTATACTAGACTCAAGGAATGCAAAACTAAACTTTAAAACACCAAAACAAACCAAAAGACTCAAAACAGCACCAAAACACTCAAAACTGCCTTAAAAACACAATCTGGGCAGTTTTGAACACTAGACACAACTTTGGACGAAAATTGGTTTTACTTTGACCTAAGACACTTAAAAACACAAACTAAAGTGATTTCTAACTAATATGACTCAACAAAGTAAAGGGGGATTGGTTTTGGACGAATTTAAAAACAAAACAAACTTTTTAAATTAGAACAGATTGTAGAACGAATTTGATGGAATTGAATAGATGGGAAGCTAGCTAAGGGGTTCATCTCCACACATGTTATACTTGCATATAAAACGATTTCCAATTGCTTTTCAATAACCCATGAATTCTCAACGCCCCAAGTTAATTAGGTTCGCTTAAATTAACCTTCAGATTTTCCTAACGTTATTGAATTGGATGATTGCATACGACAACCCAAAACATTCCCCACAAGTCCCCTACATGATTGCATAATAGAGATACAAGCAAGAATCATTAAGTTCTATGAAAACCATAAGCATTGACGAAGCACTTGTTACTATGATTGCATGAAACTTATGCCAAGAATTTACTTAACGCGATTGAGATCATCAACCTTTACTACTTGTGAATATAATTCCATAACGATTAGGTGAAATTTCCTTATATCCTAGCATCCAATTTATGCATGATAATTAAGCGTGCACTCTCAACCAACACACACAAATCAATGTAATTCACATAGATAAGTAAATTGAATTCACAACTTATGAAACGCAATTAGAAGTAATCAAATCATATAGCAAGTATGTACATGGTTTCGAATCCCCCCTAGCCAAAGGGGGGTTTAGTTCCTCATACGCACAAAACAAAGAGAATTGAAATTAAACATTGAAACCAAAGGAAAAGAAACACCTAGAAATTCCAGCGACGCGAACTCGAATTGCATGAACTCCCGAGCTTCCTTCTCCTCCTCCTTGGTGCGGCAAGGGTCTAGGGACAGGTTTAGGGCCTTAGGTGTATGGATGCATGGTTATGGAGGGATGTAGTAGTGTTTAGGGGAAAGGGATGGTGCGGCAAAGCTTAAAACTAAGGAGAAAGGTGTTTAGTGGCTGCGGCAAGGGTGTGGAGAGGGTTGGACGAATTTCTGGAATTAATGAATGTGTATGAGAGGTGGTGATCTGATCTAGGGGTTAATATGAGTATATATAGGCACTTAAAACCCTAGGGTAATCAGATATGGACTTGAATAACCCAAATCCACAAGGAAATAGGCCATCTAGAAGGTAGGAAACCCCAAAGGAAAAGGAATAGAGGCGCCAGATTTTTAGGGTTCTAGAAACAAAGTGTTTTGTGGCAGAAATTGGCACTTCTAGAAGGATTTGGGGCGCCACTTTTGTAGGAGATAAGATAAGGTTCCTAGAATCATGTTTTAAGGGCCAAATTTGTAGGGAAAAAGAGATAAGGGTGCAGCACTTTTGTAGGGATAATGTTAGGGCTTCTAGAAAGCCTAAAAACTAAGGGGATTTGGATAAAACCCACGGTAAAGATAGGATAGGGCATCTAAGGCTTCTAGAAACCCTCCAAGATAAGGTAAAGTGCATGGCATCCCTATAGGATTAGGATAAGGTGTCCTAAAGTGTTTAGGACTCCTCTTTGTGGCTGAAAACCTTGTGCATTAGGATTAGGAAAGCTAATCCTTCTTCATCTTGGAATTCTTCTCCTTCTTGGACTTGGAAAGCTTCTTTGTTGCTTCACTTGAGACCATTTGGATTTTGACTTTCCTACTTCAACTAGGAAACCTTGTTCAAGTAGGAATCTTCATTCTTCTAGGAATCCTAATTCAACTAGGAAACCCATTTTAACTAGGAATCCTAATTCAACTAGGAAACCATCTTCCATTTAGGGACTTTCCTACTTCAACTAGGAAACCTTGCTCAAGTAGGAATCATCATCTTCAAGTCTTCAATTTCGTCCATCCTCTTGGCTCCAAGTATATGATATCCATTCCAAGCTCTAATTTGCTCCAAAAGGTTCCAAAATGCATCCTTTTGCATACTTTGCCCTTAAAACCTGAAAACAGATAGAACTAGCTTAAAAGACTACTTTACTAAGGAAAAACACTATAAATGCACAAAAACAAGCTAAACTAAGGTGCGTAAATATGCTCCTATCACGCTACAACCTTGTGAGACTTGAACCTAAACGTTTATTTGGAGAGTTAAAATCTGTGCATTCTTTGTTTTCTAAAATCGTTGCATGATCTCATTATTCTTTGCTTGGTTGCTACATAGAAGGCGTTTCATCATTTAGTTCCAAACACTAGAAGTCATGCCCATTTCATTCAAAGCATGGTATTGATTAGCATAACACATATTCAAGATGAAGTTGTGTAGTGACCACCACTTTAGCCAAAAAGCCGTGTGCCCTACTCCATTATATGTTTAGGTGTTAACCCCATTGAGCCTTGTTTAGCCTTTTCTTTGTTAACCCACATTACCCTCACCTAGCCTAGATTAGGACTATCCATACCCTCGTTCTTAAAGTATAGTAAGCATGATTCAAATGGAATTCCTTTATGGCAGAAACCAAGTGTGGGGGAAGTAGAAAGAAAAGAAAAGAAAAATTCGTAAAAAAAAAAAAAAAAAAAAAAAAGTATGAAAAGAGTTGAACAACATGAGAAAAAGAGTTCCAAGGTGTTGTTTGTTGAAGAAAGGGTCCAAAAAGTTGAATTCGGCCCCAAGAAGTTGTTTAAAGTCTTCCCCTTGTGTTTTTAAGTTAATTTCTGCAAACTAAGTGAATTCTAAGTCTTAATTTCATTACTTTGCTTACTAATGCTTGAAGTAACGTTTGCTTTCCCTATCCTTTCTTTGTTAACCAATACCCCAAGCCCCGTTGCTGCAACCCTTAAACTTCTATCTTGAGTGTTATGTGTTTCAATTTGTTGAGTTTGAATTTGGTATGAGCATATGGTGTCACTGGTTCTCGCATCTAAGTAGTAGCATTCCATTCATGAGATCATATCTAAACATGCCTATTAACTCCGGAAATTGCGTTCTTTGTGATACATATATGTGAGCATTCGTTTTTATATCTACATCAATTCTCTCACATATAACTAGTATAGGGTGTGTAGTTAGAAAATCTGAGTGAAAATATAGTGCAAATCTATTAAGGATAGAAGGAATTCTCTAAGGCATGTTACTACATTCAAAACATTGTTTTAATTGGTTAATTGTGAACTAGTAAGTAGTGACTATGATTAAGCATGTGCTTAAGTGTTAAATTGACTCAAATCTGTGGGAATGATAATCTTTAACATATCATGTGCATTGGAAATCCCTGAGGCAAACGTTGGAAGGTTTAGATTATGTTTGTTTGTTTTGTCTTGTTTTATTTCTTTGTTTTGCTCGAGGACTAGCAAAAGCTAAGTGTGGGGGAATTTGATAGGAGCATTTTTATGCGACTTAATTGGCTTGTTCTCATGCATTTATGTTGTTTTTCCTTAGTTAGTTTAGTGTTTAAAGTCATTTTCGTGCAATTTCAGGTTTTAGTGTCAAACTATGCAAAAAGAAGCAATTTGGAGCATTCTAGAGCATTTTTGGGCCAAGATTGGATAGTGCAAGCATGGAGGCATGAGGATGGACGAATTTGAAGGCTTGAATTCAGTTAGGGAGCTGCAAGGGGGCCTAAAAACCTTATTTCTAGAAGGCTTTATCTATTCACACATGGTGCCTAATTTCTGTATTGGAAGAACAAGCCGTCCTAGCTTGTCACTAGCCGTCCTAGCTTGTCACTAGCCGTCCTACCTTATCTCCTAGCCATCCTAGCTTGTCTCCTAGCCGTCCTACCTTGTCTCCTAGCTTGTCACTAGCCGTCCTAGCTTGTCACTAACCGTCCTACCTTGTCTCCTAGCCGTCCTAGCTTGTCTCCTAGCCGTCCTACCTTGTCTCCTAGCCGTCCTATCTTGTCTCCTACCTTGTCCAAGCTACACACATATATCCTTTAAGTGTTTCATGTATAGAATTTCTGGTACAAAAACCTTTTGGTTTCAACTAAGTTCTAAACCTTTCCTAGCCCTATAAATAAGGCTTTGCAGCAAGGCACTAAGGGGATCACTCATTCATTCAATTTTTGTCCATTCATCTATCCTTCATCCAATTCCATAATCCCTGATCCTAAAACACATCCCAACCATCCCATCCACCTTTGTGCCGTAGCAAGGAGAAAGAAGGAAAGACTCTTGGATGCTCAAGCTTCGTCGTTGGTGCATTCTAGGTGTAATTCGTTTTATGATTTCAATGTTTAATTTATTTTCCTTTCATTTTGCTATGAACATGAGTGGCTAAACCCCTATTGGTTAGGGGTGATTTCGAAGCCATAACTATGTGTGCAAGTTGATTTGATAAATTCCAGTTATGAGTTCTTGAATCGTGAATGCAATTGGCTTAACTGTGCGAGTAATAACGTATTTGTGTTTGTTAATTAGGGGTCGACACTTAATTGGCTTGCATGAATATGATGCTAGAATATAAGTTTGTTTCACATAATTGTCACACACTTATATTCACAAGTAGTGAAGGTTGCTAGTCACAATCGCGTTAAGTTCAATTCCTAGCATAAGTGTCATGATGTCATAGTCACAAGTGCTTTGTCAATGCTTATAGTTTTCATTGAACGTAATGATCTTTGATTGTATCTTTATTATGATGTCATGTAAGGAACTTTTGAAGAATGCTTTGGGTTGTCGTATGATGTCATCCAATTCAATAACACAAGGAAAACTTGAGAATTAACTAGTGATGTCACGGTTAATTTGGGGCATTGTCATTCATAATTCTATGAAGGAATAACTGGAAATCGAGTCATTTGCATACTTGTCATGTGTGGAGAAAGAACCCCTAACTAGTCCATGATCCATTAAAAACCCCAAAAACGTTTCAAAATCAGTTTTACTTTGCAATCTGTTTTCTCAACTTTAATTTCGTCCAAATCAAATCCCCCTTTACTTTGAAGTCTCAATTTAGTTAGAAATTGTTTTGGTTCATGTTTTTAAGTGTTTTGAGTCAAGTTTTCAACCAATTTCGTCCAAATTAGTGTAGGTGCTCAAAACTGCCCAGAAAGTGGTTTTTAGGCAGTTTTGAGTCTTCTAGTTGCTGTTTTGAGTTTTTGTTTTGTTTTAGTGTTTTAACTTTGGTTTTTCATTCTTTGTGTCCAAATTAGTGTTTTTAACTTTGTTTTGGAGTTCTTAGGTCAGTTTTCAAGAGTTTAGCAATCCCTCCTAATCCCCGGTTTTGAACGATCCCTACTTACATACTTTGCTACAATTGTCAGAAGAGGGTTTAATTTGTGTGCTTAATATATTTCGCATCATATACCAAGAGTAAATCAAACTTTTCTCTATGTTTATAACTCTTTCTAACCGTCATGCAATTATAAACCAAATCCTTATCATTGTGTTGGAAGGTACCCTAAGACACAAACACACAAAAACGACTTTTAAAACAACTCTTTTTGGGTTTTTCAAAACAATTTTTTAAATTTTTATGGGATTTTCGAATTATAAAACAAAACACACTAAAACACTCTAAAACAACTTAAAAACACCTTAAAACAGCAAGGAACAACATTAGAAGTTATGGTGGATAAAACCTACGAATTTGCATCAAAACACTTTAGTTACCCCCCCCACACTTAAATCAAACATTGTCCTCAATGTTTTAAGCATAGATTCACACAAAACATAAGTAAACACACAAAAAGCAACTAAACATATTAAACATGGCATAATGTAATTAACAAAGAGAAGAGTTTAGGGACGCAAATCTGGTTATGGAGTGTAAATTCCCTCTTCTCCTTGGTGATTGCATTGAGGCTTTGATCTTTGTGATTCCACAGGCTTACTCTTGAACTGGTTTCTGCCCATCGTTGATTTTCCTTTGTGCTACTTCTTGAACTGGGCAGCAGGATGGTTCTTTTGGTTTCCCCCGAAGGTCTGAGCTTCCTCCTGTTATCTGTTTCTTTGTTCAATCTTTGCAGGAGTGGTCCCTTCTCTGGAAGTGTAACAACCGTTGAAGATGACTACTCGAGAGCAACGCTAGGTAAGCAATCAGGAATAGATTCCAGGCAGTTGGCTCCAGATCGGAAGACTGACTCCAAGTGCCGGCTGATTGCTTCTTTTACTTTGCCATGCAAGTAAGAACAAGGACAAAGAAAAAGATAGGGAAAGAGCATGATATGAGATACTTTTGCTTTTGACCTTGATGATATGAGATACCTTTGCTTTGAAGAAGCGGTGAATGAATCAGCACATGCTTCAATCCGCCGTTTCCTCCTGGGTCATATGTACTCCAGGTATCTGGTATCATCTTTGGGGAAGAAGAAAGAATTAAGTATTTTGAAAGGCTTTGCTGGGAGTGCGCCCTCAGAGGTGAGGGAGAGTTGGGCATTTTCTTCAGGTTTGCCCTGCCATAAAAGACGAAGGTCGACATATATAGAGATAATATCAAGTGGTGGTACTTTTTACCCTTGTCGACAAACGTTTTGATCCCGCAAATCCGGCTCTTTGAAATAGTGGCGCCTCTTCGATCTTTGAATACGCCTCTTCGATTTCTGAGCAGGCGCCCCTTCGATTTCTGAACGACGCCCCTTCGCTTTCTGAACGACACGTGGTAGTGCAGATGCGGCTCCTTTTGGCAAAGCTGCACGCGTCTTCTGAAAAGCAGAGAAAGCGTCGCCGAACTTTGCGCTTGTCGGCTAAAGATGTGTAGATGCGATGATGGCCTCCACGTGTTTTCAGCTTTGTCAGAAATCTTTTGACAAAGTTGAACGCGTTTTCTGAAAAGCCGAGGGAGCGTCGCCTAAATTACGCCGGAAAATCCGGCTCTTCGAATTGGTGGACGCGTCGCCTTGGCTTCTTATAGAGCTATCGATCACCACAACAAACACACTCTGAAGAATTCCCATTCTTGAAAATCGACTCCGGCCCTTTGAGAATTAACTCCATCCACCCCATCTCTTTGAACACTTTTGAAAAATGGCAAACCCATCGAACCTTAGCTTAGAATTGAGTCTCAGCAGTGATACGGCCGCGCCGCGTCAAGGTAACGTATGGCGCCCTTCTTTCTTATCTTCTAACGGTCCTCTTTCAGGTGAAGACTCTGTGATGCAGGACGCCACAACAGCTACAATAGTAGCTAGGAACCTCCTTACTCCAAAAGATAGTAGGCTGCTGTCAGGACGGTCCGATGAGTTGGCCGTTCAAGAATCCCTCGCACTTAGTGTTCAGTGTGCGAGTTCTGTGTCCAACATGGGCCAACGCCTGCTTGCCCGCTCCCGTCAGGTGGAATCTTTGATGGCAGAGGTGGAAAGTCTCAAGCAGGAGATCAAACTGCTTAAGTACGAGAATAGAAGTTTGCACGTGCTTGCCAACAACTATTCGACGGGTATGAAGAGGAAGCTTGATGAGCTACAAGAATCCAATGGTCGGATGCAAAGTGACCGTCAAACTGACCGTCAAAGGCTTGCGGCTTACTTCCAGAGGCACATTTTTCCGGGCTCATCCAGCGTTTGGCCAAGTATTGAGGCCTCTTCTTTGATGCCTCCCGCTCCGATACCTTCCGCCCCGATGCCTTCCGCCTCGATGCCTTCTGCTCCGATGCCTTCCGCATCTATGCCTCCTGCTTCTAGAGTTTTGCCCAGTAGTGGGGCTTCAAGTAAACGCCCTTTGTGAAGCTCCATCATTCTGCCATGTTTTTTTTTTTTTTTTTTTTTACATAAATAAAATCAAACGGCATGGAATTGGTCCTTGAATGGAAGGTGATACTTGAAGTGAACCGGCATTGGTTCAAATTCTAAAGTGGGTGCCTGGATCATTAACAACATATTAGTATAAAAGAAAATTGAAATTCGGGGAGGCGGCTTACCTGTGTGCTCCAAAATGAACTCCAGAATAAACACCCCTTCGAAAGTTATGACTTGTCCCGTGTCATAAAATCCAACTTCCTTGGGAATTGTGGTTTCAAATATGTCCTCTTTGATGCCTTCTACATCTTCTCCAGCCACTACCTTCTCTTGAATCATTCTTCTTGGTGTACAAAGTCCTTTGAAGAATTCAACACCATCTAAAACTTGCTGTGTTGCACCAAGAATTTGAATAGCATTTTGCACCTTTGGGAAGGCTTCCACGATGTCCTTTTTACTCTCTTCTTGGTTGGGAATCAAAAACCTGCTAGGAAAAGGGACATTGGGTGGAATAACATCAGAATAACATGGAATTGGGACGTCCTTACTGGTGGTGGGTGGTTTAGAGGGCTTAGGGGGCTGCGGCAAGGGTTGTTCTACCCTTGCCGTGTGCATGTCTTCTTCCTCCTCCTCAATTAGCAGCTCTTCATCCACTTCTAGGCTATGTTTGGACATTTTTAGGTCAGCTCCAACCTCCATAGCACTTCCCAAAGTGATAGCATTATGGATTTCAAAATCTTCCTTCGAGTTTTCAATAGTTGAGTTGGAGAGTTCACTTTGCTCTTGAATTTGTTTCATGAACTCCATAATCTGCCCAAATTGCTCGTCCAATTTACCCAACTCCTTGGCTTGATTTTGTGACCCCTGCGCCAAAGAGGTTAGTAATTGAAAATTTTTATCATTATCCATGGACATACTTGAACTTGATTGGAATTGTTGTGGGGGAGGTTGTGGTGGCTGCATAGGTGTTGTATTGAACTCCTCATATGGTTGCCAATATGCTTCTTGTTGAGCCTCCTTGGCTTGATTTTGTGACCCCTGCGCCAAAGAATTTATTTCATTAAGAATTTGATTATAATCTATTGGCGAACTTGAATTTAATTGAGCATATTGCATATGAAGTTGTGGTGGCTGCATAGGTCTTGAATAGAACTCCTCATATGGTTGCCAATATGCTTCACGTTGAACTTGTTGATCTTCCCACCATATAGAGTTTGAATGATCCCTCCAATCTCTTTGTGGACATTGATTGGCTTGAAATCCTTGCCTATATGAAGCACCAAATGTAGGGACACTCTGCATTGTGGTCCTTTCGGCATACGGCGACAATTTAGAAGTAAGATTTGCCAATTGAGCTTGAATGCTAGCAAAATCCATATCTTACTTCTCTAGTACCTAAAATCAAAGAAAGAGAACTAAATCAAATATCAAAAGTAACTGATGCGAGAATTATACGCACACAAATTAAACCCTCTTTTTATCAATTGTAGTATAGGTGCAAGTAGGGATCGTTCTGGACCGGGGATTAGGAGGGATTGTTAATCACTTGGATTTGACTCAAAAACGTAAAAACACAATATAAAACACTAAACTAGACTCAAAGAATGTAAAACTAAACTTTAAAACACTATACTAGACTCAAAGAATGTAAAACTAAACTTTAAAACACTAAGACAAACCAAAGACTCAAAATGCTTTTAAAAACACAAACTAAAATGATTTCTAACTAAATTGACATTAAAGTAAAGGGGGATTTAAGTTTATACGAAAATTGAAATAACGAAACAAGTTAAATAAACTAGACAGAATGTAAATATGAAATTGATGAAATGGAATGAATGGATGATAGAATAGCTAAGGGGGTCATCTCCACATATGTTACACTTGCATAATAAAAAGATTTCCAATTACATTTCAATAAATTATTAAACTCATCACCCCGGGTTAATTAGGTCCGCTTAAATTAACCGTCAAGTTTTCCTTAAGTCAATGAATTGGATGGGTTAGCGCAACGCAATTCACAACATTCTCCAAAAGTCCTTTACGTGAACAGCACAATAAAGATACAATCAAAGATCATTAAGCATTATGAAAACTATAAGTGTTGACGAGGCATTCGTTACTATGATTGCATGAAACTTATGCCAAGAATTCGTTTAACGCGATTGTTTATAAGCAACCTCCACTACTTGTGAATATAAGTTCATAACGATTAGGTGAAATTCACTTATATTCTAGCGTCAAATTCATGCATGAAAATTAAGTGTGCACTCTCAATAAACATACATAAATAGGTTATCAATAAAACAGTTAAACAAATTGAATTCACAACTTATGAAACGTAATTAGAAGTAATCAAATCAAAATGCAAGCATAAACATATATTTCGAATCACCCCCTAGCTAAAGGGGGGTTTAGTTTATCATAACTTTGAAATCAAAGAAACACCTAAACATTCCAACAACTCAAACTTGAATTGTATGAACGTTTAGGCACTCTTCTCTTCCATTCCTCATACGTACAAAACAAAGAGAATTAAATTTAAACTTTGAAATCAAAGAAACACCTAAACATTCCAACAACTCACACTTGAATTGTATGAACGTTTAGGCCCTCTTATCTTCCTCGTTGTTGTAGCACAAGGTCTAAGGTGAGGTTTGGGGGATTATGGAAATGGATGAGGAGTGGTGTAGAAGTGGAAGGGGAATGGAAAAATGGTGTTTGGATTATAAAGGGAGAGATGGGAAGCTCACGGCTAGGGAAGGGAGAATGTGTTTGTAATGTGTTGTGTATGAAATGAGATGTTCATGAATGAATGAATGCAAGGGTATTTATAGGAGTAGTGGAGGGAACATATGGCTATGTCATTTGTAGGTGAAGTAGGTGGATGTTGTAGGTGAAGTAGGTGGATGTTGTAGGTGAAGTGGATGTTGTAGGTGAAGTAGGTGGATGTTGTAGGTGAAGTAGGTGGATGTTGTAGGTGAAGTGGGTGGATGTTGTAGGTGAAGTGGGTGGATGTTGTAGGTGAAGTAGGTGGATGTTATGTTAAGTGATAAGTGATAAGTGATATGATATGTGGTTATGATATGATAAGTGGTTAAGTGGTGATGATAAGTGATAAGTGATTAAGTGATTAAGTGATATGATATGTGGTGATGATAAGTGATAAGTGCATGTGGGTTAACTAATGAAGGAAATGCATGTTCAATGACAATGTGTTAGAATGGATGTGTGTTATGCATGGCATGATTGGGATTAGGAAAGGTTTAAATGTCCTAAAACTAAAGAGAACAAGGTTCCAACACTTTGGCTCCAATTAGGTCTTCAATTTCGTCCAACACTTTGGCTTCAAGCATAAGCTATCCGTCCTTAGCCCAAAAGTGCTCCAAAAGTCTCCAAAATGCATCTTTTTGCTCCTTTAGCCCTTTGGACCTACAAACACACGAAAATAGCTTAAAGTACTAAAATAACTAAAGAAACATAACGTAAATGTACGAGAACAAGCTATTTAAGTCGCATGAATTATACGCACACAAATTAAACCCTCTTTTTATCAATTGTAGTATAGGTGCAAGTAGGGATCGTTCTGGACCGGGGATTAGGAGGGATTGTTAATCACTTGGATTTGACTCAAAAACGTAAAAACACAATATAAAACACTAAACTAGACTCAAAGAATGTAAAACTAAACTTTAAAACACTATACTAGACTCAAAGAATGTAAAACTAAACTTTAAAACACTAAGACAAACCAAAGACTCAAAATGCTTTTAAAAACACAAACTAAAATGATTTCTAACTAAATTGACATTAAAGTAAAGGGGGATTTAAGTTTATACGAAAATTGAAATAACGAAACAAGTTAAATAAACTAGACAGAATGTAAATATGAAATTGATGAAATGGAATGAATGGATGATAGAATAGCTAAGGGGGTCATCTCCACATATGTTACACTTGCATAATAAAAAGATTTCCAATTACATTTCAATAAATTATTAAACTCATCACCCCGGGTTAATTAGGTCCGCTTAAATTAACCGTCAAGTTTTCCTTAAGTCAATGAATTGGATGGGTTAGCGCAACGCAATTCACAACATTCTCCAAAAGTCCTTTACGTGAACAGCACAATAAAGATACAATCAAAGATCATTAAGCATTATGAAAACTATAAGTGTTGACGAGGCATTCGTTACTATGATTGCATGAAACTTATGCCAAGAATTCGTTTAACGCGATTGTTTATAAGCAACCTCCACTACTTGTGAATATAAGTTCATAACGATTAGGTGAAATTCACTTATATTCTAGCGTCAAATTCATGCATGAAAATTAAGTGTGCACTCTCAATAAACATACATAAATAGGTTATCAATAAAACAGTTAAACAAATTGAATTCACAACTTATGAAACGTAATTAGAAGTAATCAAATCAAAATGCAAGCATAAACATATATTTCGAATCACCCCCTAGCTAAAGGGGGGTTTAGTTTATCATAACTTTGAAATCAAAGAAACACCTAAACATTCCAACAACTCAAACTTGAATTGTATGAACGTTTAGGCACTCTTCTCTTCCATTCCTCATACGTACAAAACAAAGAGAATTAAATTTAAACTTTGAAATCAAAGAAACACCTAAACATTCCAACAACTCACACTTGAATTGTATGAACGTTTAGGCCCTCTTATCTTCCTCGTTGTTGTAGCACAAGGTCTAAGGTGAGGTTTGGGGGATTATGGAAATGGATGAGGAGTGGTGTAGAAGTGGAAGGGGAATGGAAAAATGGTGTTTGGATTATAAAGGGAGAGATGGGAAGCTCACGGCTAGGGAAGGGAGAATGTGTTTGTAATGTGTTGTGTATGAAATGAGATGTTCATGAATGAATGAATGCAAGGGTATTTATAGGAGTAGTGGAGGGAACATATGGCTATGTCATTTGTAGGTGAAGTAGGTGGATGTTGTAGGTGAAGTAGGTGGATGTTGTAGGTGAAGTGGATGTTGTAGGTGAAGTAGGTGGATGTTGTAGGTGAAGTAGGTGGATGTTGTAGGTGAAGTGGGTGGATGTTGTAGGTGAAGTGGGTGGATGTTGTAGGTGAAGTAGGTGGATGTTATGTTAAGTGATAAGTGATAAGTGATATGATATGTGGTTATGATATGATAAGTGGTTAAGTGGTGATGATAAGTGATAAGTGATTAAGTGATTAAGTGATATGATATGTGGTGATGATAAGTGATAAGTGCATGTGGGTTAACTAATGAAGGAAATGCATGTTCAATGACAATGTGTTAGAATGGATGTGTGTTATGCATGGCATGATTGGGATTAGGAAAGGTTTAAATGTCCTAAAACTAAAGAGAACAAGGTTCCAACACTTTGGCTCCAATTAGGTCTTCAATTTCGTCCAACACTTTGGCTTCAAGCATAAGCTATCCGTCCTTAGCCCAAAAGTGCTCCAAAAGTCTCCAAAATGCATCTTTTTGCTCCTTTAGCCCTTTGGACCTACAAACACACGAAAATAGCTTAAAGTACTAAAATAACTAAAGAAACATAACGTAAATGTACGAGAACAAGCTATTTAAGTCGCATGAATTATACGCACACAAATTAAACCCTCTTTTTATCAATTGTAGTATAGGTGCAAGTAGGGATCGTTCTGGACCGGGGATTAGGAGGGATTGTTAATCACTTGGATTTGACTCAAAAACGTAAAAACACAATATAAAACACTAAACTAGACTCAAAGAATGTAAAACTAAACTTTAAAACACTATACTAGACTCAAAGAATGTAAAACTAAACTTTAAAACACTAAGACAAACCAAAGACTCAAAATGCTTTTAAAAACACAAACTAAAATGATTTCTAACTAAATTGACATTAAAGTAAAGGGGGATTTAAGTTTATACGAAAATTGAAATAACGAAACAAGTTAAATAAACTAGACAGAATGTAAATATGAAATTGATGAAATGGAATGAATGGATGATAGAATAGCTAAGGGGGTCATCTCCACATATGTTACACTTGCATAATAAAAAGATTTCCAATTACATTTCAATAAATTATTAAACTCATCACCCCGGGTTAATTAGGTCCGCTTAAATTAACCGTCAAGTTTTCCTTAAGTCAATGAATTGGATGGGTTAGCGCAACGCAATTCACAACATTCTCCAAAAGTCCTTTACGTGAACAGCACAATAAAGATACAATCAAAGATCATTAAGCATTATGAAAACTATAAGTGTTGACGAGGCATTCGTTACTATGATTGCATGAAACTTATGCCAAGAATTCGTTTAACGCGATTGTTTATAAGCAACCTCCACTACTTGTGAATATAAGTTCATAACGATTAGGTGAAATTCACTTATATTCTAGCGTCAAATTCATGCATGAAAATTAAGTGTGCACTCTCAATAAACATACATAAATAGGTTATCAATAAAACAGTTAAACAAATTGAATTCACAACTTATGAAACGTAATTAGAAGTAATCAAATCAAAATGCAAGCATAAACATATATTTCGAATCACCCCCTAGCTAAAGGGGGGTTTAGTTTATCATAACTTTGAAATCAAAGAAACACCTAAACATTCCAACAACTCAAACTTGAATTGTATGAACGTTTAGGCACTCTTCTCTTCCATTCCTCATACGTACAAAACAAAGAGAATTAAATTTAAACTTTGAAATCAAAGAAACACCTAAACATTCCAACAACTCACACTTGAATTGTATGAACGTTTAGGCCCTCTTATCTTCCTCGTTGTTGTAGCACAAGGTCTAAGGTGAGGTTTGGGGGATTATGGAAATGGATGAGGAGTGGTGTAGAAGTGGAAGGGGAATGGAAAAATGGTGTTTGGATTATAAAGGGAGAGATGGGAAGCTCACGGCTAGGGAAGGGAGAATGTGTTTGTAATGTGTTGTGTATGAAATGAGATGTTCATGAATGAATGAATGCAAGGGTATTTATAGGAGTAGTGGAGGGAACATATGGCTATGTCATTTGTAGGTGAAGTAGGTGGATGTTGTAGGTGAAGTAGGTGGATGTTGTAGGTGAAGTGGATGTTGTAGGTGAAGTAGGTGGATGTTGTAGGTGAAGTAGGTGGATGTTGTAGGTGAAGTGGGTGGATGTTGTAGGTGAAGTGGGTGGATGTTGTAGGTGAAGTAGGTGGATGTTATGTTAAGTGATAAGTGATAAGTGATATGATATGTGGTTATGATATGATAAGTGGTTAAGTGGTGATGATAAGTGATAAGTGATTAAGTGATTAAGTGATATGATATGTGGTGATGATAAGTGATAAGTGCATGTGGGTTAACTAATGAAGGAAATGCATGTTCAATGACAATGTGTTAGAATGGATGTGTGTTATGCATGGCATGATTGGGATTAGGAAAGGTTTAAATGTCCTAAAACTAAAGAGAACAAGGTTCCAACACTTTGGCTCCAATTAGGTCTTCAATTTCGTCCAACACTTTGGCTTCAAGCATAAGCTATCCGTCCTTAGCCCAAAAGTGCTCCAAAAGTCTCCAAAATGCATCTTTTTGCTCCTTTAGCCCTTTGGACCTACAAACACACGAAAATAGCTTAAAGTACTAAAATAACTAAAGAAACATAACGTAAATGTACGAGAACAAGCTATTTAAGTCGCATGAATTATACGCACACAAATTAAACCCTCTTTTTATCAATTGTAGTATAGGTGCAAGTAGGGATCGTTCTGGACCGGGGATTAGGAGGGATTGTTAATCACTTGGATTTGACTCAAAAACGTAAAAACACAATATAAAACACTAAACTAGACTCAAAGAATGTAAAACTAAACTTTAAAACACTATACTAGACTCAAAGAATGTAAAACTAAACTTTAAAACACTAAGACAAACCAAAGACTCAAAATGCTTTTAAAAACACAAACTAAAATGATTTCTAACTAAATTGACATTAAAGTAAAGGGGGATTTAAGTTTATACGAAAATTGAAATAACGAAACAAGTTAAATAAACTAGACAGAATGTAAATATGAAATTGATGAAATGGAATGAATGGATGATAGAATAGCTAAGGGGGTCATCTCCACATATGTTACACTTGCATAATAAAAAGATTTCCAATTACATTTCAATAAATTATTAAACTCATCACCCCGGGTTAATTAGGTCCGCTTAAATTAACCGTCAAGTTTTCCTTAAGTCAATGAATTGGATGGGTTAGCGCAACGCAATTCACAACATTCTCCAAAAGTCCTTTACGTGAACAGCACAATAAAGATACAATCAAAGATCATTAAGCATTATGAAAACTATAAGTGTTGACGAGGCATTCGTTACTATGATTGCATGAAACTTATGCCAAGAATTCGTTTAACGCGATTGTTTATAAGCAACCTCCACTACTTGTGAATATAAGTTCATAACGATTAGGTGAAATTCACTTATATTCTAGCGTCAAATTCATGCATGAAAATTAAGTGTGCACTCTCAATAAACATACATAAATAGGTTATCAATAAAACAGTTAAACAAATTGAATTCACAACTTATGAAACGTAATTAGAAGTAATCAAATCAAAATGCAAGCATAAACATATATTTCGAATCACCCCCTAGCTAAAGGGGGGTTTAGTTTATCATAACTTTGAAATCAAAGAAACACCTAAACATTCCAACAACTCAAACTTGAATTGTATGAACGTTTAGGCACTCTTCTCTTCCATTCCTCATACGTACAAAACAAAGAGAATTAAATTTAAACTTTGAAATCAAAGAAACACCTAAACATTCCAACAACTCACACTTGAATTGTATGAACGTTTAGGCCCTCTTATCTTCCTCGTTGTTGTAGCACAAGGTCTAAGGTGAGGTTTGGGGGATTATGGAAATGGATGAGGAGTGGTGTAGAAGTGGAAGGGGAATGGAAAAATGGTGTTTGGATTATAAGGGGAGAGATGGGAAGCTCACGGCTAGGGAAGGGAGAATGTGTTTGTAATGTGTTGTGTATGAAATGAGATGTTCATGAATGAATGAATGCAAGGGTATTTATAGGAGTAGTGGAGGGAACATATGGCTATGTCATTTGTAGGTGAAGTAGGTGGATGTTGTAGGTGAAGTAGGTGGATGTTGTAGGTGAAGTGGATGTTGTAGGTGAAGTAGGTGGATGTTGTAGGTGAAGTAGGTGGATGTTGTAGGTGAAGTGGGTGGATGTTGTAGGTGAAGTAGGTGGATGTTATGTTAAGTGATAAGTGATAAGTGATATGATATGTGGTTATGATATGATAAGTGGTTAAGTGGTGATGATAAGTGATAAGTGATTAAGTGATTAAGTGATATGATATGTGGTGATGATAAGTGATAAGTGCATGTGGGTTAACTAATGAAGGAAATGCATGTTCAATGACAATGTGTTAGAATGGATGTGTGTTATGCATGGCATGATTGGGATTAGGAAAGGTTTAAATGTCCTAAAACTAAAGAGAACAAGGTTCCAACACTTTGGCTCCAATTAGGTCTTCAATTTCGTCCAACACTTTGGCTTCAAGCATAAGCTATCCGTCCTTAGCCCAAAAGTGCTCCAAAAGTCTCCAAAATGCATCTTTTTGCTCCTTTAGCCCTTTGGACCTACAAACACACGAAAATAGCTTAAAGTACTAAAATAACTAAAGAAACATAACGTAAATGTACGAGAACAAGCTATTTAAGTCGCATGAATATGCTCCTATCAAATACCCCCACACTTATCTTTTGCTAGTCCTCGAGCAAAACAAAACAAAAGAACACGAAACTAGACAAAACGAACAAAACACAACCTACACCTTCCAACAATCGTCTCACGGATTTCCAATGCACAAGACAAGTTAAAAATCATTATTCCCACAGATTTTAGCCATCTTGACACTTAAGTACATTCTTAATCATAGTCACCACATACTAATTCACAATTAAGCATTTAAAACTATATTTTGAATGTAGTAACATGCCTTAGAGAATTTGCTCAATTCCTTACAAGATATGCTCTCGTTTTTCACACAGATTTTCTGACTACACACCCTAAACTAGTTATATGTGAGAAGATTGATGTAATCATAAAAACGAACACTCACATATATGTATTTCAAAGGAAGCAATTTCTGGAGTTAATAAGCATGTTTAGATATGATCTCATGAATGGAATGCTACTACTTAGACGCGAGAACCAGTGATACCATATGCTCATACCAAGTTCAAACTCCACAAATTGAAATACACAACACTGAAGATAGAAGTCAAGGGTTGTAACGGGGCTTGGGGTATGTGGATAACAAAGAAGGGATATGGAAAACAAAGGTTTTTAAAGAAATAGTGAGCAAAGCATTTGAATCAACTTAGAATTCACTTTTGAATGAAAACTCAACTTTTGAACAAAAAGGGAGAATTTAGACAATTTACGCCCAGAATTGGTGTTTTGGAACCTTTCTTCAATCACTTATTCTTTCATTTTTTTTTTTTTTTTTTTTCAAGCTCTTTTTTTTTTTTTTTTCTTTCTTTCTTTTCTCTTTTTTTTTTTCTTTTCTTTTGAATCTCAAAACATCAACACTTAAACATTCTCTCCCCCACACTTATTTTCTTTCATAATGTAACTCAAAAGGAATTCAATTAAGTCATGCTCACTATCTTTTAAGAACAAGGGTGGGGATTGTCCTAAACTAGGCTAGGTGAGGAAAATGTGGGTAAACAAAGAATAAAGGCTAAACAAGGCTCAACGGGGTTAAAACTTACAACATATATGAAGTATGGGAAGTAAGGCTATTTGGCTATGGTGGTGGTCACTACACAACTTCTTCTTGAATATGTGTTATGCAAATCAATAACATGCTTTGAATGAAATGGGCATGAGTTCTAGCATTTAGTTCTATCATGATACAATTGCATTCTAAGTAGCAACCAAGCAAGGAATAATGAGATCATGCAACAACTTTAGAAAATAAAGAATCACAGAAAATAACTCTCCAAAGAAAGTAATGGCTCGAGTCTCACAGGGATGTAGCGTTTGTTTGAGTTTCTTCCTTCAAGCATGTTACAAAAACGAATTTTTTTTTCTTTTATGATTGCATGTGAAGTCATACATTATAACCATAACCAAGCATATACCAAGAGTAAATCAAACTTTTCTCTATGTTTATAACTCTTTCTAACCGTCATGCAATTATAAACCAAATCCTTATTGTTGTGTTGGAAGGTACCCTAAGACACAAACACACACACAAAAACAACTTTAAAACAACTCTTTTTGGGTTTTTCAAAACAATTTTTCAAATTTTTATGGGATTTTCGAATTATAAAACAAAACACACTAAAACACTCTAAAACAACTTAAAAACACCTTAAAATAGCAAGGAACAACATTAGAAGTTATGGTGGATAAAACCCTACGAATTTGCATCAAAACACTTTAGTTACCCCCCCCACACTTAAATCAAACATTGTCCTCAATGTTTTAAGCATAGATTCACACAAAACATAAGTAAACACACAAAAAGCAACTAAACATATTAAACATGGCATAATGTAATTAACAAAGAGAAGAGTTTAGGGACGCAAATCTGGTTATGGAGTGTAAATTCCCTCTTCTCCTTGGTGATTGCATTGAGGCTTTGATCTTTGTGATTCCACAGGCTTACTCTTGAACTGGTTTCTGCCCATCGTTGATTTTCCTTTGTGCTACTTCTTGAACTGGGCAGCAGGATGGTTCTTTTGGTTTCCCCCGAAGGTCTGAGCTTCCTCCTATTATCTGTTTCTTTGTTCAATCTTTGCAGGAGTGGTCCCTTCTCTGGAAGTGTAACAACCGTTGAAGATGACTACTCGAGAGCAACGCTAGGTAAGCAATCAGGAATAGATTCCAGGCAGTTGGCTCCAGATCGGTAGACTGACTCCAAGTGCCGGGTGATTGCTTCTTTTACTTTGCCATGCAAGTAAGAACAAGGACAAAGAAAAAGACAGGGAAAGAGCATGATATGAGATATTTTTGCTTTTGACCTTGATGATATGAGATACCTTTGCTTTGAAGAAGCGGTGAATGAATCAGCACATGCTTCAATCCGCCGTTTCCTCCTGGGTCATATGTACTCCAGGCATCTGGTATCATCTTTGGGGAAGAAGAAAGAATTGAGTATTTCGAAAGGCTTTGCTGGGAGTGCGCCCTCAGAGGTGAGAGAGAGTTGGGCATTTTCTTCAGGTTTGCCCTGCCATAAAAGACGAAGGTCGACATATATAGAGATAATATCAAGTGGTGGTACCTTTTACCCTTGTCGACAAACGTTTTGATCCCGCAAATCCGGCTTTTTGAAATAGTGGCGCCTCTTCGATCTTTGAATACGCCTCTTCGATTTCTGAGCAGGCGCCCCTTCGATTTCTGAACGACGCCCCTTCGCTTTCTGAACGACACGTGGTAGTGCAGATGCGGCTCCTTTTGACAAAGCTGCACACGTCTTCTGAAAAGCAGAGAAAGCGTCGCCGAACTTTGCGCTTTGTCGGCTAAAGATGTGTAGTTGCGATGATGGCCTCCACGTGTTTTCAGCTTTGTCAGAAATCTTTTGACAAAGTTGAACGCGTCTTCTGAAAAGCAGAGAACGCGTCGCCTAAATTACGCCGGAAATTCCGGCTTTTCGAATTGGTGGACGCGTCGCCTTGGCTTCTTATAGAGCTATCGATCACCACAACAAACACACTCTGAAGAATTCCCATTCTTGAAAATCGACTTCGGCCCTTTGAGAATTAACTTCATCCACCCCATCTCTTTGAACACTTTTGAAAAATGGCAAACCCATCGAACCTTAGCTTAGAATTGAGTCTCAGCAGTGATACGGCCGCGCCGCGTCAAGGTAACGTATGGCGCCCTTCTTTCTTATCTTCTAACGGTCCTCTCACAGGTGAAGACTCCGTGATGCAGGACGCCACAACAGCTACAATAGTAGCTAGGAACCTCCTCACTCCAAAATATAGTAGGCTGCTGTCAGGACGGTCCGATGAGTTGGCCGTTCAAGAGTCCCTCGCACTTAGTGTTCAGTGTGCGAGTTCTGTATCCAACATGGGCCAACGCCTGCTTGCCCGCTCCCGTCAGGTGGAATCATTGATGGCAGAGGTGGAAAGTCTTAAACAGGAGATCAAACTGCTTAAGCATGAGAATAGAAGTTTGCACGTGCTTGCCAACAACTATTCGACGGGCATGAAGAGGAAGCTTGATGAACTGCAAGAGTCTGAAGGTCGGATTCAAAGTGACCGTCAAAGGTTTTCGTCTTTCCTCCAGAGGCACCTTTTTCCTGGATCATCCAGCGTTTGGCCAAGTATTGAGGCTTCGAATGCTCTATCTTCGATGCCTCTATCTCCGATGCCTTCCGCTCCTATGTCTTCTGCCCCGATGCCTTCCGTCTCGATGCCTTCCGCTTCAAGAGTTTTGCCACGTAGTGGGTCTTTAAGTAAACAACCTTTGTGAAGCCTCGCCACTTTTATTATTATTATTATTTTTTTTTTTTTTTTTTTTTTTTAACATAAATAAAATCAAACGGCATGGAATTGGTCCTTGAATGGAAGGTGATACTTGAAGTGAACCGGCATTGGTTTGAATTCTAATGTAGGTGCCTGATTCATAAAAAACAACAAGTTAGTATAAAATGTAATGGAATTTGAAAAAAATGACTTACTTGTTTTGTCTGACAAGAACTCAATGACAAACACCACTCCTTTGAAAGTTTCAGGGATATTGGACTTGGCCAGATTGCATGTGATGGTTATGACTTGTCCAATGTCATCAAATTCAACTTCTTTGGGCATTGTTGTCTCAAGTATATCCCCTTTGATGAATTCATGAAATTCCCTACTTTGCACCTTTGGAAGGTCTTCCAAGATGTATTTTTCACTTTCTTCTTCCTTGGAATTCATGAACCTGCAAGGAATAGGGATATTAGGTGGAATGGGGTTAGAACTAATTGGAACAACCTTACTTGAATTAGATGGCGTAGGAGCAATAAGTGCTTCCGGCAAAGGTGCTTCAAATCCTCCCTTCGGATTTACAATGGTTGAACTAGGGAGTTTGCCTTGGTCGCAAAATTGTCCTACGAACTCCGCTATCTGCCCAATTTGCTTTTCCAAGTGATCCAACCTTTTGTCTTCTTGTCGAGCCTCATTGTCTTGATTTTGTGAGCCCTGCACCAAACAAATTAATTCGTTAAGCTTTTGATTATAATCTATTGACAAACTTAAATTTGGTTGGGCATATTGAATATGAGGTTGTGGTGGCTGCCAATATCCTCCTTGTTGAGCATTTTGAGGTTCCCACCACATAGAGTTTGAATGATCACTCCAATCCGAATTGTAAGTATTGGAAAACACGTTATTCCTTGATTGAAGATTAGATATATCAACTCTTTGCATTTGGGACCTTTCCATGAGCTGTGACAAAAGAGAAGCGTTATCAAGTGCCATGTTGTTCTTAACAAACAAAACACAAATAAAAACTAAATCTAAAAGACAATACAGAAACAAACAATCCAAGGGATTAGCAAATTTTCTAGTCCCCGGCAACGGCGCCAAAATTTGATGCGAGAATTATACGCACACAAATTAAACCCTCTTTTTATCAATTGTAGTATAGGTGCAAGTAGGGATCGTTCTGGACCGGGGATTAGGAGGGATTGTTAATCACTTGGATTTGACTCAAAAACGTAAAAACACAATATAAAACACTAAACTAGACTCAAAGAATGTAAAACTAAACTTTAAAACACTATACTAGACTCAAAGAATGTAAAACTAAACTTTAAAACACTAAGACAAACCAAAGACTCAAAATGCTTTTAAAAACACAAACTAAAATGATTTCTAACTAAATTGACATTAAAGTAAAGGGGGATTTAAGTTTATACGAAAATTGAAATAACGAAACAAGTTAAATAAACTAGACAGAATGTAAATATGAAATTGATGAAATGGAATGAATGGATGATAGAATAGCTAAGGGGGTCATCTCCACATATGTTACACTTGCATAATAAAAAGATTTCCAATTACATTTCAATAAATTATTAAACTCATCACCCCGGGTTAATTAGGTCCGCTTAAATTAACCGTCAAGTTTTCCTTAAGTCAATGAATTGGATGGGTTAGCGCAACGCAATTCACAAGATTCTCCAAAAGTCCTTTACGTGAACAGCACAATAAAGATACAATCAAAGATCATTAAGCATTATGAAAACTATAAGTGTTGACGAGGCATTCGTTACTATGATTGCATGAAACTTATGCCAAGAATTCGTTTAACGCGATTGTTTATAAGCAACCTCCACTACTTGTGAATATAAGTTCATAACGATTAGGTGAAATTCACTTATATTCTAGCGTCAAATTCATGCATGAAAATTAAGTGTGCACTCTCAATAAACATACATAAATAGGTTATCAATAAAACAGTTAAACAAATTGAATTCACAACTTATGAAACGTAATTAGAAGTAATCAAATCAAAATGCAAGCATAAACATATATTTCGAATCACCCCCTAGCTAAAGGGGGGTTTAGTTTATCATAACTTTGAAATCAAAGAAACACCTAAACATTCCAACAACTCAAACTTGAATTGTATGAACGTTTAGGCACTCTTCTCTTCCATTCCTCATACGTACAAAACAAAGAGAATTAAATTTAAACTTTGAAATCAAAGAAACACCTAAACATTCCAACAACTCACACTTGAATTGTATGAACGTTTAGGCCCTCTTATCTTCCTCGTTGTTGTAGCACAAGGTCTAAGGTGAGGTTTGGGGGATTATGGAAATGGATGAGGAGTGGTGTAGAAGTGGAAGGGGAATGGAAAAATGGTGTTTGGATTATAAAGGGAGAGATGGGAAGCTCACGGCTAGGGAAGGGAGAATGTGTTTGTAATGTGTTGTGTATGAAATGAGATGTTCATGAATGAATGAATGCAAGGGTATTTATAGGAGTAGTGGAGGGAACATATGGCTATGTCATTTGTAGGTGAAGTAGGTGGATGTTGTAGGTGAAGTAGGTGGATGTTGTAGGTGAAGTGGATGTTGTAGGTGAAGTAGGTGGATGTTGTAGGTGAAGTAGGTGGATGTTGTAGGTGAAGTGGGTGGATGTTGTAGGTGAAGTGGGTGGATGTTGTAGGTGAAGTAGGTGGATGTTATGTTAAGTGATAAGTGATAAGTGATATGATATGTGGTTATGATATGATAAGTGGTTAAGTGGTGATGATAAGTGATAAGTGATTAAGTGATTAAGTGATATGATATGTGGTGATGATAAGTGATAAGTGCATGTGGGTTAACTAATGAAGGAAATGCATGTTCAATGACAATGTGTTAGAATGGATGTGTGTTATGCATGGCATGATTGGGATTAGGAAAGGTTTAAATGTCCTAAAACTAAAGAGAACAAGGTTCCAACACTTTGGCTCCAATTAGGTCTTCAATTTCGTCCAACACTTTGGCTTCAAGCATAAGCTATCCGTCCTTAGCCCAAAAGTGCTCCAAAAGTCTCCAAAATGCATCTTTTTGCTCCTTTAGCCCTTTGGACCTACAAACACACGAAAATAGCTTAAAGTACTAAAATAACTAAAGAAACATAACGTAAATGTACGAGAACAAGCTATTTAAGTCGCATGAATTATACGCATGTATCAAGAATCCTTAGCTTTATGCTCTCCCAAGAAGTAACGGTCCCAGGTGCCAATTCATAAAGCCAATCCTTAGCTTTTTCCACAAGAGAGAATGGAAAAGCTTTCATCATTAGAATGTTCCCATCGACATTTATGGGTGTCATGCTCGAACAAACAACCTCGAACTCCTTGAGATGCTTGTTGGGATCTTCCATGGAAAGCCCATGGTATTTCGGAATGTGGTGCAACAAGCTTGACTTCAACTCGAATTCATCGGTCTTGCCTTGGGCAGCCGCGGGGTATTGAATGCATAATGGTGCGGCATTGGCCAACCCCGAGGCCGAAAGCTCTTTAATGGTCCGATTGTCCGCTGCCATAACTTCTTCTTCCACACTTTCAAACTCAGATTCGGCCTCTGAACTTGAACTAGGTTCACTAGGTTCGGGATGCCTCCTCTTTCTTCTCAAATCACGTTCAAAATCGTCGTTAAAGTCCAAGATATGTGCATGCACAGTTTGAGAACTCCGCGTCATGCACTAGTACCTAAACCAAGAAAACAAAACAAAATAAGAAAACTAGGTAAATTACACTAAAAACATACGGCAAAAACACAAGGGATTAGCAATTTTGCTAATCCCCGGCAACGGCGCCAAAATTTGATGCGAAAATAGTTAAACACACAAATTAAACCCTATGGATGACAATTGTAGTAAATGAGCAAATAGGGATCGTTCTAGACCGGGGATTAACTAGGGATGCTAATCAATGTGAAATTGACTCAAAAACGTAAGAACACAATATAAAACACTTACTAGACTCAAAGAATGCAAAACTAAACTTTAAAACACTAAGACAAACCAAAAGACTCAAAACAACACAAACACACTCAAATCTGCCTAAAAACCACTTTCTGGGCAGATTTGAGCACAAACACAAATTTGGACGAAATTAAGTAATAACTTGACTCAAGAAAGTAAAAACACAATATAAAACACTATACTAGACTCAAAGAATGCAAAACTAAACTTTAAAACATTAAAACAAACCAAAAGACTCAAACATCACCCAAAACACTCAAAACTGCCTTAAAATCACTTTCTGGGCAGTTTTGAGCAGTTTGGTGAATTTGGACGAAATTGGGAAATAAAATGAATCAAAACACTTAAAAGCACAAACTAAATTGATTTCTAACTAAATTGGACATTAAAGTAAAGGGGGATTTAGATTTATACGAAAATTGAAATAACAAAACAAGTTAATAAACGAAACAGATTGTAAAACGAATTTGAGAAACAAGATGATGGATGGATTAGTTAGAGGTCCATTCTCCACACATGACACATTTATATATGAATCGATTCTCCAATTGTTTTTCATTAACTATGATGCTCAACACCCCAAGTTAACCGTGATGCACTAATTAACTCTCAAATTTTCCTTAAGTTATTGAATTGGATGATGCATGCGACAATTCAAATCATTCTCCAATGGTTCTCAACATGAATGCATAGAAGAGATACAATGAGAGATCATTATGCTCTATGAAAATTATAAGTGTTAACGAGGCAATTGTAACTATGAATGCATGATACTTTTGCCAAGAATTCAATTAACGCGGTTGTGACTAGCAACCTTCACTACTCATGTTTATAAACTTGTGACGATTAGGTGAAACTCGTTTATAAACTAGCATCGAGTTTATGCATGAAGACTAAGTATGCATCCCTAATCAACATACAAAAACAAGTCTTTAATAAACATGATAATTGAATTGCAATCACAAATTAACAAATCACAATTGGAAGAAATCAATTCATATTTCAAACATATCCATGGCTTCAAACTTTCCCCTAACTAATTAGGGGTTTAGCCACTCATGATTACAACAAACTTAAAGAGTAATAACAAAGTAAACATTGAAAACAAGAATCGAAGTACACCTAAAAATTCCAACAACTCAATCTTGAATTGTATGAACGTTTAGGCCTCTTCTCCTCTAGTTGCTGCGGCACAAGGGGTTTTGGTGAGTTTTGGGGGTTATGGATGATGTAGAAGGATGTGTTTAGGGTAGGGATGGATGTAGGGGAAGGTAAGGAGTGTTTTTGGGCAGAAAATATGAAGAATGGTGAAGTATGGTAGTGCTAGAGAGAGGGGAGGAATTTCTGGCGTGAATGAATGTGTATGAGAGATGGTTTTCTGAAATGGAAGAGTGTGTGTTTTGTGGCTGCAATGCATGCTTATTTATAGGTGAAATGGGGGGAACATGATGACTAGGAATTAGGTGGAAAGCTGAAATGGTGATGGGAGATGCATGTGGCAGAAATGCATGTGATTAAAGGGTGGGAATGCATGTGTTTTGACAGAAAATAAAAGGGAATGTTGGAAATCTGGAATGGGAACCCACGGCATGGTTGTTTTCTGGTGGTGAATGGGTTTATGTTTGAATGGTGCATGTGGGTTGATTATTTAAAGGGAGTGCATGTGGAATAAAGGTTGGAATGAACATGAAATGCACGGTTTTGAGAGATGATTATGGATGCATGTGTTGAATGATTATGGGTGTATGTGGGTGGAAATGCATGTGGGAATGCATGTGATTTGGCTGAAATGAAAGGTAGTGGGAAGTGCATGTAAGCCACGGCAAGGAATGCTTTTTCTGAATGAATGAAGGCAGGTTATGTGGAAGGGCTTGAACAAAGGTAGAAGCATGGCACAAAGGTGAATGGGTGATGTGTGAATGTGGTTGAATGATTAAAGTGTAAATGATTAATGAATGGTTCTTTGTTGATGGTGGAAATCTGAAGTGATTAAGTGGAATGTGCATGTGGCTGTAATGATGGTGTTTTGCACGGCAATGATGGAGAAAGAATGTGTGGATGTATGGTTGTGTTGGTGATGAATGTGAACTCTTTGTTCTTCATTTTCATTCCTTTGGTCTTCAATTTCGTCCATCTACTTGGCTTTAAGCATATGCAATCCATTCCAATCTCTAATTTGCTCCAAAAGGCTCCGAAAGGCATCCTTTTGCATCCTTAGCCATATGAACCTATAAACACACGAAAATGACTTTAAACACTAAATTAAGTAAGAAAACACAACATAAATGCATAAGAACTAGCTAACAAAGGCGCATAAATATGCTTCTATCAAATTCCCCCACACTTAGCTTTTGCTAGTCCTCGAGCAAAACAAAGAAACAAAACATAACCTAAACCTTCCAACGTTCACCTCAGGGATTTCCAATGGTACATGACAAGTTAAAAATCATCATCCCCACAGATTTGAGTCATCTTTACAATTGAAAACATACTTAATCATAGTCACCACTTACTAGTTCACAATTAATCGATTAAAAGAATGTTTTGAATGTAGTAACATGCCTTAGAGAATTTGCTCAATCCTTACAAGATATGCACTCAATTTTCACTCAGATTTTCTAACTACACACCCTATACTAGTTATATGTGAGAAGATTGATGTAAATATGAAAACGAATGCTCACATATACGTATAACAAAGAACGCAATTTATGGAGTTAATAAGCATGTTTAGAAATGATCTCATGAATGGAATGCTACTACTTAGATGCGAGAACTAATGACCATATGCTCATACCAAATTCAAACTCCACAAATTGAAACACATAACACTCAAGAATGAAGTCAAGGGTTGTAACGGGGCTTGGGGTAGTGGTTAACAAAGAAAAGATAAGGAGAACAAGCGTTCTTCAAGTAATAGTAAGCAAAGTAGTGTACTTAAGACTTAGAATTCATTTAGATTGCAGAAATTAACTTTAAAACACAAGGGGAAGACTTAGACAACTCCTTAGGGCCGAATTCATTGTTTTGGACCCTTACTTCAACAAACAATACTTTGGAATTCTTTTTCACAACTTTTCAACTCTTTTTCATACTTTTCACGCCTTTTTTTTTTCTTTTTCTTTTTCTTTTCATTCATGCCGTGCCTATGGCACACAAATTCTCACACAAGAACACTTTGAAAACAACTCTTTTTGGGTTTTTAAAACAAATTTTTCAAATTTTTATGTGATTTTCGGATTTTTACTTCAAAACACACCAAAACTGCTTAAAAACACTTAAAAACAGCAAGGAACAAGTCTATAAGTAAAGGGTGATAAAATCCCATTAATTTGCATCAAAAACACTTAGTTACCCCCACACACTTAAATCAAACATTGTCCTCAATGTTTCAAGCATAAAATCACACAAAACACAAAGAAACACACAAACAGCAAGTAAAACAACTAAATAGGCAGATTCGAAATAAACAACAAAGTGAAGGGTTTAGGAACGCAAATCTGGAATTGGAGTGATTCCTTGAGCTTCCTTTGTTGAATTGCATGGGTTGCCTCCCAAGTAGCGCTTTCTTTAACGTCTTGCAGCCGGACGAAGACACGTTCATGCTCCTTAAGAGCCCACGGCATGGAGTGGGATCTCCTCCACGACATGCTCCACAAAGTTCTCATAGTATGGCTTCAATCTATGTCCGTTCACCTTGAACTCGTGGCCACTTTTTAAGCTTTGGACTTGGACTGCACCATGAGGAAAAACATTAGTAACAACAAGAGGTCCAATCCATTTAGAACGTAACTTACCAGGGAATAACCGAAGTCTTGAATCAAAAAGCAACACTTTCTGCCCCTTGGAGAACGTTTTGGTACGAAGCATCTTATCATGATAAGCCTTCGTCTTGTCCTTGTAGATGCGAGCATTCTCGTAAGCCTCGTTCCTAATCTCCTCAAGTTCATCTAATTGGAGCTTCCTATGAACTCCAGCAGCGTCTATGTCCAAATTGAAGGTTTTCACAGCCCAATGTGCCTTGTGCTCTAACTCAACGGGCAAATGACATGGCTTACCATATATAAGCCGAAAAGGTGACATGCCAAGGGGAGTTTTGTAAGCCGTACGATAGGCCCACAATGCATCGTCCAAGCGCAAACTCCAATCTCTTCTTGAGGGTCCCACGGTTTTCTCTAGGACTTGTTTGATCTCCCTATTTGAAACCTCCGCTTGCCCATTGGTTTGAGGGTGATAAGGTTTGGAAACCTTATGAGTAACGTTGTACTTCTTGAGCAAAGCTTCAATGGTGCGGTTACGAAAGTGAGAACCCCCATCACTAATTAAAACTCGTGGCATCCCAAACCTAGCAAAAATATTAGATTTCACAAAATCTGCAACAACCTTAGAATCGTTAGTACGGGTGGCTTTGGCTTCCACCCATTTGGAAACATAATCGACAGCTAGCAAGATATAAGTGAAACCAAAAGATGGAGGGAAGGGGCCCATGAAATCAATACCCCAAACATCAAAAATTTCCACAAAGGAGAGAGATTGTTGCGGCATTTGGTCCTTAGGCCCTATGTTACCTGTTCTTTGACACTTATCGCATGTTACACAAAACATTTTAGCATCTTTAAAGAGATTAGGCCAATAAAATCCAGATTGTAACACCTTTAGGGCTGTCCTTTGGGTGCCAAAATGTCCCCCACATGCATAAGTATGGCAGAATGTAAGAATGGAATTAAATTCAGATTCGGGCACACATCTACGCACAATCTGATCTGGGCAGAATTTCCATAAATATGGATCATCCCAAACATAAAAACGTGCATCATGAACAAGTTTATCACGTTGGAACTTGTTTAGGGTACTAGGAACTTGCTTAGACACCAAGAAATTGACCAAATCGGCATACCAAGGGGTTCTTACCTCAATGGACAGAAGTTGCTCATCCGGAAACGTTTCTAAAATGGGGGTGGACTCTTCCTCACGCACCATTCTACTTAGGTGGTCAGCCACCACGTTTTCACACCCTTTCTTGTCTCGGATTTCAAGATCGAACTCTTGAAGTAGGAGTATCCAACGAATGAGTCTTGGCTTAGCCTCCTTTTTGGTGAGAAGATACTTCAAGGCTGCATGGTCAGTGAAAACAATTACTTTAGTACCAAGAAGATATGATCTAAACTTATCTAAAGCAAATACAACCGCCAAAAGTTCTTTTTCGGTTGTAGAATAATTCAATTGAGCATCATTTAAAGTGCGTGAAGCATAATAAATAACATGTGGCTGTTTATTTTTCCTTTGACCCAAAACAGCCCCAAGTGCATAATCCGATGCATCACACATCAATTCAAAGGGAATGGACCAATCCGGGGGAGTTATGATGGGTGCCGTGGTGAGTAAGTCTTTTAGATGCTTGAATGCCTTCTCACACGCCTCGTTGAACTCAAAAGACACATCCTTTTGGAGTAGGCGGCATAGGGGTTGTGCAATCTTGGAAAAGTCCTTGATAAATCGTCGATAGAATCCTACATGGCCAAGAAAAGAACGGACCTCTCTAACCGACGTAGGAGAGGGTAAGTGACGTACAAGATCTATTTTAGACTTATCAACTTCAATTCCTTTTTCAGAGATGATATGACCCAAAACTATACCTTGTTTAACCATAAAATGACATTTTTCCCAATTCAAAACAAGGTTAGTTTCCATGCATCTTTTCAAGATTAAAGTGAGATTATGCAAACAAGCATCAAATGAGTCTCCAAACACACTAAAATCGTCCATAAATACTTCAATTATCTTTTCAACATAATCAGAGAAGATACTTACCATGCATCGTTGGAAAGTGGCCGGTGCATTGCATAAACCAAATGGCATACGATGATATGCAAAAGTACCAAATGGACAAATAAAGGTGGTCTTTTCTTGATCATCCGGCGTTATGACAATTTGATTATAACCCGAATAACCATCAAGAAAGCAATAAAAAGAATGACCGGCTAACCTTTCAAGCATTTGATCAATGAATGGCAAAGGGAAGTGATCTTTCCTTGTTGCGGCATTTAGCTTTCTATAGTCAATGCACACCCTCCAACCGGTTTGAATGCGTGTAGGCACAAGTTCATCTTCTTCATTCTTCACCACAGTCACTCCGGATTTCTTTGGCACAACTTGAACCGGTGAAACCCAACGGCTATCCGAGATAGGATAGATCACCCCACAATCTAGAAGCTTGATAATCTCCTTTTTCACAACTTCCATCATTGGAGGGTTGAGCCGGCGTTGAGCCTCTCTGGTTGGTTTAGCCCCCTCCTCTAAAAGTATGCGATGCATGCAAGTTGTAGGACTAATACCCTTTATGTCGGCCAAGGTCCATCCTATGGCCGTCTTGTGCTCTTTCAACACCCGAATCAATTTCTCCTCCTCCATTGCTGTGAGGGATAAGGAAACTATGACAGGCAACGTCTCATTGTCTCCCAAATAGACATACTTCAAATGATCCGGTAATGGTTTAAGCTCAAGAATGGGTGCCTGAATCACTGAAGGTAACAACTTGTTAGTCAAAACAGGAATTGGACTCGGTTTTGGAGGCTTACCAAAGTGTTGTGGCAATGACTCAAGTGCAGCAACCATCTCGGCCTCATCTTCACTTCTAGGCACGGCAAAACCAGATTTTTGCCCAATTCCTTGTGCAATTGTTGTTTCAAGTGTATCCCTCTCCAAAGAATCGAGAAATTCCTGCGCCAAATCATCAATTATATCAATAGAAAAGCAAGAATGATCGTCCTTAGGAAATTTAATACTTTCAGAAAGATTGAAATCAATGACTTCCCCATCAAATTCCATCGTTAAAGTTCCTTTAAACACATCTATCTTGGTGCGGGCTGTTTTCATGAAGGGCCTCCCTAATAGAATCGGTAATGGGGTGGAATGGGGTGAATCCTCCATGTCAAGCACGTAGAAATCCGCTGGAAAAATCAAGTTATCAACCTGTACCAAAACATCTTCCAAAACACCCTTTGGATATGCATTAGAACGATCGGCTAATTGAATTATCACACCATCATTTTTAAGCTCACCTAAGTTCATAGATGCATAAATAGAGTATGGCATAACATTAATCGAAGCCCCTAAGTCTAACATGCATTGTTCAAACTTAGTATTACCAATAACGCACGGAATTGTAAAACTACCCGGATCTTTGCATTTAGGGGGTAATTTCCTTTGTAACACAGCAGAGACATTTTCACTTACCTGGACCACCTCCTTGTTTGAAATCCTCTTCCTCGTTGTGCAAAGCTCTTTTAAGAACTTGGCATACTTAGGGACTTGCTTGATTGCATCAAGGAGCGGAATGTTAACTTGAACTTTCCTAAAGGTTTCCAAAATGTCCTTTTCACTCTCCTCCTTCTTTGATTGCCTAAACCTGCTAGGAAAGGGCACGTTTAGTGGAATAGAACTTGACAAAGTCGAATTTGGACTTACCTTAGGCATATTGGACGGTTTTGGCACAATAGGGGGCTGCGGCAAAGATTCTTTCACCCTTTCCGTGGCCTTTATTCCTTGTTCCTCCTCTTCTTGCAGCAACACGTCCTCTTCTTGACTTGTTTTGGACGTGCTTGGGGTGGTTTCGACCTCCTTACCACTTCTCAACATGATTGCCTTGGCAGATTCGAATCCTCCCCTTGGATTGACAATGGTTGAGCTAGGGAGCTTGCCTTTGTCTCGGAATTGTCCTACAAATTCCGCAATCTGCCCAATTTGTTTCTCCAAGTGATCCACCCTTTTGTCTTGGTTTTGCATGGCTTTGGTTTGATCCTCTTGCCCCTGAGACAAATTGGTAAGTAATTTAAGAAGTGTTTCATTTCCCAACGACGTACCTTGATTGTTTTGGGCAGGTTGTGCTTGGTTTGGATTGGGGCCGAATGGCTTGGTGTAGAACCCCGGGGGTTGTTGTCTAAAGCCTCCTTGTTGTTGAGGTTGTTGAGGTTCCCTCCACTTGAAGTTTGGATGGTCTCTCCAACCAGGATTGTATGTGTTGGAATATGGATCATTCCTTGGTTGATTGTGGCTCGGAAATCCAATGGCATTTGCACTCTCCCATCCCCCATTCTCAATCAATTGAGGGCATTTTTCCGAAGGGTGTCCTTGGATAGAACATACACCACATACAATCGGTCCTTGTATCTTCATTCCTTCGGCCATCTGAGACACAATAGAAGTAAGATTAGCTATCTGAGATTGAATATCGGATTGAGAACTTACCTCATTCAAGTGTTGCCGTGGGGGGTCCCTTTGCCCAAGTCCTTCATATTGTTGTGCATTTAGAGCACGGTTTGCAATTAGGGTCTTGGCCGACATAGGAGTTTTGTCCACCAATGCACCTCCCGCCGAAGCATCGAGCATTTGCCTTTCAATGGGAAGAAGGCCCTCATAGAAATATTGAAGGAGAAGCTCCTCCTTCATTTGATGTTGAGGACATGATGCAACAAGGGCTTTAAAACGCTCGTAGTATGCCGGAAAAGATTCTCCTTGACTTTGTTGGATTCCGCTAATTTTCTTCCTCAAGAGAATGACTCTTGAAGTAGGGAAGAACTTCTCCAAGAACGCTCTCTTCATGCTCTCCCAAGAAGTAACGGTCCCAGGTGCCAATTCATAAAGCCAATCCTTAGCTTTTTCCACAAGAGAGAATGGAAAAGCTTTCATCATTAGAATGTTCCCATCGACATTTATGGGTGTCATGCTCGAACAAACAACCTCGAACTCCTTGAGATGCTTGTTGGGATCTTCCATGGAAAGCCCATGGTATTTCGGAATGTGGTGCAACAAGCTTGACTTCAACTCGAATTCATCGGTCTTGCCTTGGGCAGCCGCGGGGTATTGAATGCATAATGGTGCGGCATTGGCCAACCCCGAGGCCGAAAGCTCTTTAATGGTCCGATTGTCCGCTGCCATAACTTCTTCTTCCACACTTTCAAACTCAGATTCGGCCTCTGAACTTGAACTAGGTTCACTAGGTTCGGGATGCCTCCTCTTTCTTCTCAAATCACGTTCAAAATCGTCGTTAAAGTCCAAGATATGTGCATGCACAGTTTGAGAACTCCGCGTCATGCACTAGTACCTAAACCAAGAAAACAAAACAAAATAAGAAAACTAGGTAAATTACACTAAAAACATACGGCAAAAACACAAGGGATTAGCAATTTTGCTAATCCCCGGCAACGGCGCCAAAATTTGATGCGAAAATAGTTAAACACACAAATTAAACCCTATGGATGACAATTGTAGTAAATGAGCAAATAGGGATCGTTCTAGACCGGGGATTAACTAGGGATGCTAATCAATGTGAAATTGACTCAAAAACGTAAGAACACAATATAAAACACTTACTAGACTCAAAGAATGCAAAACTAAACTTTAAAACACTAAGACAAACCAAAAGACTCAAAACAACACAAACACACTCAAATCTGCCTAAAAACCACTTTCTGGGCAGATTTGAGCACAAACACAAATTTGGACGAAATTAAGTAATAACTTGACTCAAGAAAGTAAAAACACAATATAAAACACTATACTAGACTCAAAGAATGCAAAACTAAACTTTAAAACATTAAAACAAACCAAAAGACTCAAACATCACCCAAAACACTCAAAACTGCCTTAAAATCACTTTCTGGGCAGTTTTGAGCAGTTTGGTGAATTTGGACGAAATTGGGAAATAAAATGAATCAAAACACTTAAAAGCACAAACTAAATTGATTTCTAACTAAATTGGACATTAAAGTAAAGGGGGATTTAGATTTATACGAAAATTGAAATAACAAAACAAGTTAATAAACGAAACAGATTGTAAAACGAATTTGAGAAACAAGATGATGGATGGATTAGTTAGAGGTCCATTCTCCACACATGACACATTTATATATGAATCGATTCTCCAATTGTTTTTCATTAACTATGATGCTCAACACCCCAAGTTAACCGTGATGCACTAATTAACTCTCAAATTTTCCTTAAGTTATTGAATTGGATGATGCATGCGACAATTCAAATCATTCTCCAATGGTTCTCAACATGAATGCATAGAAGAGATACAATGAGAGATCATTATGCTCTATGAAAATTATAAGTGTTAACGAGGCAATTGTAACTATGAATGCATGATACTTTTGCCAAGAATTCAATTAACGCGGTTGTGACTAGCAACCTTCACTACTCATGTTTATAAACTTGTGACGATTAGGTGAAACTCGTTTATAAACTAGCATCGAGTTTATGCATGAAGACTAAGTATGCATCCCTAATCAACATACAAAAACAAGTCTTTAATAAACATGATAATTGAATTGCAATCACAAATTAACAAATCACAATTGGAAGAAATCAATTCATATTTCAAACATATCCATGGCTTCAAACTTTCCCCTAACTAATTAGGGGTTTAGCCACTCATGATTACAACAAACTTAAAGAGTAATAACAAAGTAAACATTGAAAACAAGAATCGAAGTACACCTAAAAATTCCAACAACTCAATCTTGAATTGTATGAACGTTTAGGCCTCTTCTCCTCTAGTTGCTGCGGCACAAGGGGTTTTGGTGAGTTTTGGGGGTTATGGATGATGTAGAAGGATGTGTTTAGGGTAGGGATGGATGTAGGGGAAGGTAAGGAGTGTTTTTGGGCAGAAAATATGAAGAATGGTGAAGTATGGTAGTGCTAGAGAGAGGGGAGGAATTTCTGGCGTGAATGAATGTGTATGAGAGATGGTTTTCTGAAATGGAAGAGTGTGTGTTTTGTGGCTGCAATGCATGCTTATTTATAGGTGAAATGGGGGGAACATGATGACTAGGAATTAGGTGGAAAGCTGAAATGGTGATGGGAGATGCATGTGGCAGAAATGCATGTGATTAAAGGGTGGGAATGCATGTGTTTTGACAGAAAATAAAAGGGAATGTTGGAAATCTGGAATGGGAACCCACGGCATGGTTGTTTTCTGGTGGTGAATGGGTTTATGTTTGAATGGTGCATGTGGGTTGATTATTTAAAGGGAGTGCATGTGGAATAAAGGTTGGAATGAACATGAAATGCACGGTTTTGAGAGATGATTATGGATGCATGTGTTGAATGATTATGGGTGTATGTGGGTGGAAATGCATGTGATTTGGCTGAAATGAAAGGTAGTGGGAAGTGCATGTAAGCCACGGCAAGGAATGCTTTTTCTGAATGAATGAAGGCAGGTTATGTGGAAGGGCTTGAACAAAGGTAGAAGCATGGCACAAAGGTGAATGGGTGATGTGTGAATGTGGTTGAATGATTAAAGTGTAAATGATTAATGAATGGTTCTTTGTTGATGGTGGAAATCTGAAGTGATTAAGTGGAATGTGCATGTGGCTGTAATGATGGTGTTTTGCACGGCAATGATGGAGAAAGAATGTGTGGATGTATGGTTGTGTTGGTGATGAATGTGAACTCTTTGTTCTTCATTTTCATTCCTTTGGTCTTCAATTTCGTCCATCTACTTGGCTTTAAGCATATGCAATCCATTCCAATCTCTAATTTGCTCCAAAAGGCTCCGAAAGGCATCCTTTTGCATCCTTAGCCATATGAACCTATAAACACACGAAAATGACTTTAAACACTAAATTAAGTAAGAAAACACAACATAAATGCATAAGAACTAGCTAACAAAGGCGCATAAATATGCTTCTATCAAATTCCCCCACACTTAGCTTTTGCTAGTCCTCGAGCAAAACAAAGAAACAAAACATAACCTAAACCTTCCAACGTTCACCTCAGGGATTTCCAATGGTACATGACAAGTTAAAAATCATCATCCCCACAGATTTGAGTCATCTTTACAATTGAAAACATACTTAATCATAGTCACCACTTACTAGTTCACAATTAATCGATTAAAAGAATGTTTTGAATGTAGTAACATGCCTTAGAGAATTTGCTCAATCCTTACAAGATATGCACTCAATTTTCACTCAGATTTTCTAACTACACACCCTATACTAGTTATATGTGAGAAGATTGATGTAAATATGAAAACGAATGCTCACATATACGTATAACAAAGAACGCAATTTATGGAGTTAATAAGCATGTTTAGAAATGATCTCATGAATGGAATGCTACTACTTAGATGCGAGAACTAATGACCATATGCTCATACCAAATTCAAACTCCACAAATTGAAACACATAACACTCAAGAATGAAGTCAAGGGTTGTAACGGGGCTTGGGGTAGTGGTTAACAAAGAAAAGATAAGGAGAACAAGCGTTCTTCAAGTAATAGTAAGCAAAGTAGTGTACTTAAGACTTAGAATTCATTTAGATTGCAGAAATTAACTTTAAAACACAAGGGGAAGACTTAGACAACTCCTTAGGGCCGAATTCATTGTTTTGGACCCTTACTTCAACAAACAATACTTTGGAATTCTTTTTCACAACTTTTCAACTCTTTTTCATACTTTTCACGCCTTTTTTTTTTCTTTTTCTTTTTCTTTTCATTCATGCCGTGCCTATGGCACACAAATTCTCACACAAGAACACTTTGAAAACAACTCTTTTTGGGTTTTTAAAACAAATTTTTCAAATTTTTATGTGATTTTCGGATTTTTACTTCAAAACACACCAAAACTGCTTAAAAACACTTAAAAACAGCAAGGAACAAGTCTATAAGTAAAGGGTGATAAAATCCCATTAATTTGCATCAAAAACACTTAGTTACCCCCACACACTTAAATCAAACATTGTCCTCAATGTTTCAAGCATAAAATCACACAAAACACAAAGAAACACACAAACAGCAAGTAAAACAACTAAATAGGCAGATTCGAAATAAACAACAAAGTGAAGGGTTTAGGAACGCAAATCTGGAATTGGAGTGATTCCTTGAGCTTCCTTTGTTGAATTGCATGGGTTGCCTCCCAAGTAGCGCTTTCTTTAACGTCTTGCAGCCGGACGAAGACACGTTCATGCTCCTTAAGAGCCCACGGCATGGAGTGGGATCTCCTCCACGACATGCTCCACAAAGTTCTCATAGTATGGCTTCAATCTATGTCCGTTCACCTTGAACTCGTGGCCACTTTTTAAGCTTTGGACTTGGACTGCACCATGAGGAAAAACATTAGTAACAACAAGAGGTCCAATCCATTTAGAACGTAACTTACCAGGGAATAACCGAAGTCTTGAATCAAAAAGCAACACTTTCTGCCCCTTGGAGAACGTTTTGGTACGAAGCATCTTATCATGATAAGCCTTCGTCTTGTCCTTGTAGATGCGAGCATTCTCGTAAGCCTCGTTCCTAATCTCCTCAAGTTCATCTAATTGGAGCTTCCTATGAACTCCAGCAGCGTCTATGTCCAAATTGAAGGTTTTCACAGCCCAATGTGCCTTGTGCTCTAACTCAACGGGCAAATGACATGGCTTACCATATATAAGCCGAAAAGGTGACATGCCAAGGGGAGTTTTGTAAGCCGTACGATAGGCCCACAATGCATCGTCCAAGCGCAAACTCCAATCTCTTCTTGAGGGTCCCACGGTTTTCTCTAGGACTTGTTTGATCTCCCTATTTGAAACCTCCGCTTGCCCATTGGTTTGAGGGTGATAAGGTTTGGAAACCTTATGAGTAACGTTGTACTTCTTGAGCAAAGCTTCAATGGTGCGGTTACGAAAGTGAGAACCCCCATCACTAATTAAAACTCGTGGCATCCCAAACCTAGCAAAAATATTAGATTTCACAAAATCTGCAACAACCTTAGAATCGTTAGTACGGGTGGCTTTGGCTTCCACCCATTTGGAAACATAATCGACAGCTAGCAAGATATAAGTGAAACCAAAAGATGGAGGGAAGGGGCCCATGAAATCAATACCCCAAACATCAAAAATTTCCACAAAGGAGAGAGATTGTTGCGGCATTTGGTCCTTAGGCCCTATGTTACCTGTTCTTTGACACTTATCGCATGTTACACAAAACATTTTAGCATCTTTAAAGAGAATGGTGCATGTGGGTTGATTATTTAAAGGGAGTGCATGTGGAATAAAGGTTGGAATGAACATGAAATGCACGGTTTTGAGAGATGATTATGGATGCATGTGTTGAATGATTATGGGTGTATGTGGGTGGAAATGCATGTGATTTGGCTGAAATGAAAGGTAGTGGGAAGTGCATGTAAGCCACGGCAAGGAATGCTTTTTCTGAATGAATGAAGGCAGGTTATGTGGAAGGGCTTGAACAAAGGTAGAAGCATGGCACAAAGGTGAATGGGTGATGTGTGAATGTGGTTGAATGATTAAAGTGTAAATGATTAATGAATGGTTCTTTGTTGATGGTGGAAATCTGAAGTGATTAAGTGGAATGTGCATGTGGCTGTAATGATGGTGTTTTACACGGCAATGATGGAGAAAGAATGTGTGGATGTATGGTTGTGTTGGTGATGAATGTGAACTCTTTGTTCTTCATTTTCATTCCTTTGGTCTTCAATTTCGTCCATCTACTTGGCTTTAAGCATATGCAATCCATTCCAATCTCTAATTTGCTCCAAAAGGCTCCGAAAGGCATCCTTTTGCATCCTTAGCCATATGAACCTATAAACACACGAAAATGACTTTAAACACTAAATTAAGTAAGAAAACACAACATAAATGCATAAGAACTAGCTAACAAAGGCGCATAAATATGCTTCTATCAATGCACACAACGACGTATAATCTGATCGGGACAAAATTTCCATAAGTATGGATCATCCCACACGTAAAACCGTGCATCATGCCTAAGTTTGTCACGTTGGTGCCTATTGAACTCACTTGGAATACGTTTTGACACCAAAAAATTAACTATATCAGCATACCACGGTGTACTAACCTTTATGGACAGCAATTGTTCATCGGGGAATGTCTCTGCAATGGGTAGGGACTCCTCATTATGCACCATGCGGCTTAGGTGGTCAGCCACCACATTCTCCACGCCCTTCTTATCCCGAATCTCAATGTCAAACTCTTGTAGGAGCAATAGCCATCGAATTAGTCTAGGCTTGGCCTCTTTTTTTGTAAGCAAATACTTGAGAGCTGCATGATCAGTAAAAATAATAACTTTAGTCCCAAGTAAATATGACCGAAACTTATCTAATGCAAATACCACAGCAAGTTTTCAGTTGTTGAGTAATTTAATTGAGCATCATTTAATGTTCTAGAAGCATAATAAATAACATGAGGTTGTTTGTCCTTTCGCTGCCCCAAAACAGCACCAATCGCATAGTCCGAAGCATCGCACATCAACTCGAATGGAAGGCTCCAATCTGGAGGTGTGATAATGGGAGCCGACGTGAGAGCCTCCTTGAGGTGCTTGAATGCCGTGGAACATGCATCATCAAACTCAAACGCCACCTCTTTTTGCAGCAATCGACATAGTGGCTGTGCAATCTTCGAGAAATCCTTTATGAACCGCCTATAAAAACCTGCGTGACCAAGAAACAAACGAACCTCTCTAACCGAAGTTGGAGCGGGTAAGTGACGAACAAGGTCTACCTTAGATTTATCTACTTCAATGCCTTTTTCAGAAATAATATGTCCTAAAACAATACCTTGTTTAACCATGAAGTGACATTTTTCCCAATTAAGCACAAGATTTGTTTCAACACAATGGTTCAAAATCAAACTAAGATTACTTAAACAACCATCAAATGAATTACCAAACACACTGAAATCATCCATAAAAACCTCAATAATTTTCTCAACATAATCTGAAAATATGCTCATCATGCATCTTTGAAATGTAGCAGGTGCGTTACATAACCCAAATGGCATGCGACGATAAGCAAATGTACCAAAGGGGCATGTAAAAGTAGTCTTTTCTTGATCATCCGGGGCAATAACAATTTGATTATAACCAGAATATCCATCAAGAAAACAATAAAATGAATGACCCGCTAACCTTTCCAACATTTGATCTAGGAACGGCAATGGGAAGTGGTCCTTCCTCGTGGTGGCATTTATCTTCCTATAATCAGTGCATACGCGCCAACCGGTTTGGACTCGAGTGGGCACTAGCTCATTCTCTGCGTTCTCCACAACCGTCACTCCAGATTTCTTCGGCACGCATTGGATAGGCGAAACCCACTTACTATCCGAGATAGGATAGATAACTCCACAATCTAACAGCTTGATTATCTCCTTCTTCACAACTTCCATCATCGGAGGGTTAAGACGGCGTTGAGCCTCTCTAGTTGGTTTGGCCCCCTCCTCAAGAAATATATGATGCATGCATGTGGTGGGACTAATACCTTTGATATCGGCCAATGTCCAACCTAGGGCAGATTTGAATTCCTTCAAAACACGCACTAGTTTCTCCTCTTCTTGTGCCGTGAGTGATGAAGAAATGATGGCCGGTAATGTCTCCTTTTCTCCCAAGAAAATGTACTTCAAATGACCCGGTAATGGTTTGAGATCAAGGGTAGGTGCCTGAACTATAGATGGAAGCAATTTGTTAGTCGAAATGGGAATGGACTCACGGTTAATATACTTACCATCAAGCTTAGGTGAGGACTCAAGGGCAGCCACAACTTCAAGTAATTCCTCACTAGGGGGCACGGCATGGGATGACTCTTGTATGCCGTGGGCATGCATGCACTCTTCCTCATTTGTTTTGAGTTCCATGCCTCGTGTAATGACTTTTTCAAGCGCATCGTCATTCAAATCGTCGAGATATCCCTGCGCCAAAGAGTCAATTATATCAATAGAAAAGCATGAATGGTCCTCACTAGGGTATTTAATGGAATCAGAAAGATTAAAATTAACAACTTCCCCATCGAATTCCATGGACAAAGTTCCACTATACACGTCAATCTTCGTCCGGGCCGTCTTCATGAATGGCCTTCCAAGTAGAATGGGCAGCAAAGGAGCATGGTCCGATTCATCCATTTCGAGGACTGATAGGAGCATATTCATGCGACTTAAATGGCTTGTTCTCGTGCATTTACGTTATGTTTCTTTAGTTATTTTAGTCCTTTAAGCTATTTTCGTGTGTTTGTAGGTCCAAAGGGCTAAAGGAGCAAAAAGATGCATTTTGGAGACTTTTGGAGCACTTTTGGGCTAAGGATGGATAGCTTATGCTTGGCGCCAAAATGTTGGACGAAATTGAAGACCAAAGTGTTGGAACTTTGTTCCCTTTAGTTTTAGGACATTTAAACCTTTCCAATTCCCTTATGCCGTGCATCTCCACCTTTCTCCCAAAACCATGCACATGCATTCATTATTCATTCCCTCACATGCTCCCATTACTTATCATAATCACATGCTCCCATTACTTATCATAATCACATATCATATCACTTATCATTCACCACTTATCACTTATCATATCATTCACCACTTATCATTCATCACTTATCATTCACCACTTATCACTTATCATATCATTCACCACTTATCATTCATCAAACACATGCATTCACATGTTTTCACAATCTGCCATCATTCCAACCAAAACCGTGCACATGCTATCACCATGCATTCACATGCACTTGTTCCTCCATCATTCCATCCTTTAAAACATTGCACATGCACTTTAATCATTCAACACATGCATTCACTTCATCATTGCAGCCACACATTCACCCACATGCTATCCCATTTCAGATTGCATTTCATACACTTTCACATGCATCTTGGCAGATTTCACATGCACACACAAGCATTAGCACATGCAACCTAGCTGTCATGTTCCCCCCATTTCACCTATAAATACTCATTCATTCATTCTCATTCATTCACACATCCATTCACCACAGAAATAAGGCCTTTGTGCCAGAAATTCATCCATTCCAAACACTCTTCCATAAACTCATCCATTGCAGAAATGTAGACCATCAAACTCCCTTGTGCCGTGCTCTCCCTTACAATCCAAACACCATCCTTCTATTTCCACCACTCCCCAAACCATTCACACCATCAAACTATCCCTAGACCTTGTGCTACAACGAAGAGGAAGAGAAGAGTGCCTAAACGTTCATACAATTCAAGTTTGAGTTGTTGGAATGTTTAGGTGTTTCTTTGATTTCAATGTTTAATTTCAATACTCTTTGTTTTGTACGAATGAGGAATGGAAGATAAGAGGGCCTAAACGTTCATACAATTCAAGTTTGAGTTGTTGGAATGTTTAGGTGTTTCTTTGATTCTCTTTGTTTTGTACCATGAGGAACTAAACCCCCCTTGGTTAGGGGGTGATTCGAATATATGTTTATGCTTGCATTTTGATTTGAATACTTCTAATTGCGTTTTATAAGTTGTGGATTCAATTTGTTTAACCGTTTGATTGATAACTTATTTATGTATGTTTATTGAGAGTGCACGCTTAATTTTCATGCATGAATATGACGCTAGAATATAAGTGAGTTTCACCTAATAGTTATGAACTTATATTCACAAGTAGTGGAGGTTGCTTATAAACAATCGCGTTAAATGAATTCTTGGCATAAGTTTCATGCAATCCATAGTAACGAATGCCTCGTCAACACTTATAATTTTCATAGAGCGTAATGATTCTTGCTTGTATCTCTATTATGCAATCATGTAGGGGACTTGTGGGGAATGTTTTGAATTGTTGTATGCGCTAACCCATCCAATTCAATAACGTTAGGAATATTTGAAGGTTAATTAGTGCATCACGGTTAACCCGGGGTGTTGAGTTTCATGGTTTATTGAAATGCAATTGGAAATCATTTTATTATGCAAGTATAACATGTATGGAGATGAACCCCTTAGCTAGCCTTCATTCCATTCAAATTCTATCACACATTCACATTTACATTTTGCTTTAATTTGAATCTGTGCATTTTAGTTAATTTTCGTATAAATCTAAATCCCCCTTTACTTTAATGTCCAATTTAGTTAGAAAGTGTTTTAGTTTGTGTTTATGAGTGTTTTGATTCATTTTATTTCCCAATTTCGTCCAAATTCACCAAAGTGCTCAAAACTGCCCAGAAAGTGATTTTAAGGCAGTTTTGAGTGTTTTGGGTGATGTTTGAGTCTTTTGGTTTGTTTTAATGTTTTAAGTGATTAGTTTTACATTCTTTGAGTTAGTTTAGTGTTTTATATTGTGTTTTTACGTTCTTGAGTCAAGTTATTACTTAATTTCGTCCAAATTTGTGTTTGTGCTCAAATCTGCCCAGAAAGTGGTTTTTAGGCAGATTTGAGTGTGTTTGTGTTGTTTTGAGTCTTTTGGTTTGTCTTAGTGTTTTAAAGTTTAGCTTTGCATTCTTTGAGTCTAGTATAGTGTTTCATATTGTTATTTTACGTTTTTGAGTCAAATCCAAGTGGTTAACAATCCCTCCTAATCCCCGGTCTAGAACGATCCCTATTTGCTCATTTACTACAATTGTCATCCATAGGGTTTAATTTGTGTGTTTAACTATTTTCGCATCAAGGACATAGAAATCCGCCGGGAAGACCAAATGATTAACCTGCACAAGAACATCTTCCAAAACTCCCTTTGGATAGGCGTTAGATCTATCGGCCAATTGTATTATTACCCCATCATTTTTCAATGCTCCTAAGTTTATAGATGCATAAATGGAATATGGCATAACATTTATAGAAGCACCTAAATCAAGCATGGCAGATTCAAATCTAGTATTCCCAATGACACAAGGAATGGTAAAGCTACCTGGATCCTTGCATTTGGGAGGTAGTTTGCGTTGCAAGATGGCGGACACATTTTCACCTACCTTTACCACTTCCATAGTCGACATCCTCTTCCTAGTGGTACACAACTCCTTCAAGAACTTAGCATACCTCGGAACTTGCTTGATTGCATCTAACAAAGGTATGTTGACTTGAACTTTGCGAAACGTCTCGAGAATGTCCTTTTCCGCTTCCTCTTTTTTTGTTTGCTTAAATCTACTAGGAAAAGGAACATTCAAAGGAAAAGCATTAGTAGGAACTGAACTTGACACGTTTTTACCTTTATGGGGTGAATTGGACGGTTTAGGATCACTTGGAACTTGCGGCACATTTGGTTCCACCTTGGCCGTGAGTGGCCTTTGCTCCTCCTCTTCAATTCTCAACTCGTCCTCCTCGTTGGAACGTGATTTGGATGGTTTGAGGTCAGATCCGACTTGCTTTCCACTTCGCAAATGCATAGCTTTTGCAGATTCGAATCCACCTTTCGGATTGACCACCGTTGAGCTAGGCAACCTTCCTTGCTCACGAAATTGCCCCATGAACTCGGCAATCTGTCCCACTTGCTTCTCCAAGTTGTCCACCCTCTTGTCTTGGATTTGCCTCTCTTTGTTTTGAGTTTGGACTTCCTGCGTCAAAGTAGTAAGTAATTGAAAAATCTTATCATTATCACTTGAATTACCTACATTGCTTTGGGCAGGTTGTGCTTGGGCTTGTGGTGGTGCCAATGGTTTTTGATAGAAACCCGGGGGTTGTTGCCTAAATCCGCTTTGTTGTTGACCTTGTTGGGGGTCTCGCCATTTGAAATTCGGATGATCACGCCAACCGGGATTGTAAGTATTAGAGAACGGATCACCACGTGATTGGTATTGGTTGCCATATCCCACGGCATTGAGTGTCTCCCACCCTCCATTCTCGATTAATTGTGGGCACTTGTCCGTAGGGTGTCCTTGCATGGAGCATACGCCACAAGAAGCTACGGTTTTAACTTTTGGACCTTCCACCACCTGAGAAATCAACGTAGTAAGGTTAGCCATTTGATTTTGAAGTTCGGTTATGGCACTTACCTCATTGACTTGGTGTTGCCGTGGGGTACTCCTCTGTCCAACGCCTTCGTATTGTTGAGCGTTCAATGCTCGGTTAGCGATCAAGACCTTGGCATCCCTGGGCGTCTTGTCCACCAATGCTCCCCCCGCCGAAGCATCAAGCATTTGACGTTCTAGAGGTAGGAGACCCTCGTAGAAATATTGCAAAAGCAACTCCTCCTTCATCTGATGCTGTGGACAAGAAGCAACAAGTGATTTAAATCGTTCATAATACGTAGGAAAAGACTCACCTTCTTCTTGCTGGATTCCGCTTATCTTTTTGCGTAGGAGGATGATGCGAGAAGTTGGAAAGAACTTCTCCAAATATGCTCTCTTCATACTCTCCCAAGAAGTGACAGTGCCGGGAGCTAACTCATATAACCAATCTTTGGCTTTATCCATCAAAGAGAATGGAAAAGCCTTCATCTTCAAGATATTTCCGCCAACAGTGACGGGAGTCATACTAGAGCAAACTACTTCAAATTCTTTCAAATGTTTGTTAGGATCTTCCATGGACAAGCCATGGTATTTAGGAATATGATGAAGCAAACTTGACTTTAATTCAAACTCATCCGTCTTACCTTGGGCAGCCGTGGGGTATTGAATGCACAAGGGTGCGGCATTACCCAATCCCGAAGCTGCAAGCTCCTTGAGTGTACGGTTGTCCACCGCCATGCCTTGGACTTCTTCAAATATCCCTGCCGTGGCTTCCTCCTCCTCTTCTTCAAATTCAGAGACGGACTCGGAACTTGCACTTGATTCACTAGGTTCCGGGTTCTTCCTCTTACGTCTCAACTCACGCTCAAAATCGTCGTCAAAGTCTAAAATATGTTCGTGAACCGGATTAGAACTCCGAGTCATAAACAAGTACCTAAAACAAGAAACAAAATAACATAAGAATCTGATCTAATAAGAAAAACGAAAATAACAATCCAAGGGATTAGCAAAGTTGCTAATCCCCAGCAACGGCGCCAAAAATTTGATGCGAAATAATTAAGCACACAAATTAAAACCCTCTTGTGACAATTGTAATAAAGATGCAAGTAGGGATCGTTCTAGACCGGGGATTAGGAGGGATTGCTAAACACTTGGTAACTGACTTAAAAACTCAAAAACAAAGTTTAAAACACTAAACTCGACTCAAAGAATGCAAAACTAAAAGTTAAAACACTTAAACAAACCTAAAACCCAAAACAGCAACTAGAAGACTCAAAACTGCCTAAAAACCACTTTCTGGGCAGTTTTGAGCACCTACACTAATTTGGACGAAATTGGGTGAAAACTTGAATCTAAATACTTAGAAACACAAATCAAAACACTTTCTAACTAATCTAAGACTTCAAATTAAAGGGGGATTTGTTTTGGACGAAAATTCAACATAAAACAGAAACTTTAAACTAAACAGATTGTAGAATGTTTTTGGATAAAAAGGTTGGATAAAAGGCTAGTTAGGAGGTTCTTCTCCACACATGTCACACTTGCAAACAAAACGATTTTCAGTTGTTCTTCCAATAAATTATAAATACTCAACACCCCAGATTAACCATGAATTGCACTAATTAACCCTCAGTTTTTCCACAAGTTATTAAGTTGGATGATTGCATACAACAACCTAAAACATTCCCTACAAGTTCCCTACATGAATTGCATAATAGAGATACAAGCAAGAATCATTAAGTTCTATGAAAAACATAAGCATTGACGAAGCATTCGTTACTATGAATTGCATGAAACTTATGCTAAGAATTCATTCAACGCGATCGTTTTCAAGCGACCTTCACTACTTGTGATTATAAGATTGTAACTATTAGGTGAAACTCCCTCATAATCTAGCATCATATTCATGCATGAAAACTAAGCGTGCACTCTCAATCAACATACACAAATAAGTTATCAATCAAATAGATGAACGAATTGAATCCACAACTTATGAAATAACAACTGAATGTAATCAAATCATATTGCAAGCATGTACATGGTTTCGAATTCCCCCCTAACCAAGGGGGTTTAGTTCCTCATACTCACAACACAAAGAATATCAAAATTAAACATGGGATTCAACAGAAAGACAACACCTAAAACGTTCCAACAATCCTCAATAGAATGGCATGAACGTCCCTAGCTTTTTCTCCTCCTCTTGTCTGCGGCACAAGAACTAGGACAGGTTCTAGGGGTTATTTAGATGGATGAGTGGGTAAGGAATGATATGGTAGTGTTTAGGGGACATGGGGGTTGCGGCAAAGTGTGAAAATATGGCAGATTGGTGGTGGAAGGCTGCGGCAAGGGGGCTGAATATATTTTGACGAATTTCTGAGTTGTGTTCAGGGTTCTCCTTGCGGCAAGGTGGTAAAACATATATATATAGGTGATGCGAGAATTATACGCACACAAATTAAACCCTCTTTTTGACAATTGTAGTATAAGTATAAGTAGGGATCGTTCTGGACCGGGGATTAGGAGGGATTGCAAATCTCTTGGAAACTGACTCAAAAACGTAAAATAAAGTTTAAAACACTATACTAGACTCAAAGAATGCAAAACTAAACTTTAAATCACTAAGACAAACCAAAGACTCAAAATGCTTTAAAACATAAACTAAATTGAACAATAAGGAAAAAGGGGGGAAGAGTTTTGATTTGACGAAAATTGAAATAACAAAACAAGTTAATAAACTAAGCAAAATGTAAATGTGAATATGGATGATGGAATAAATGGAATGAAGGCTAGCTAAGGGGTTCATCTCCATACATGTTACACTTGCATAATAAAATGATTTCTAATTGTATTTCAATAAACCATGAATTCTCAACACCCCGGGTTAATTAGGTCCGCTTAAATGAACCGTCAAGTTTTCCTTAAGTTAATGAATTGGATGATTGCATACGACAACCCAAAGCATTCCTCACAAGTTCCCTACATGAATTGCATAATAGAGATACAAGCAAGAATCATTAAGCATCATGAAAACTATAAGTGTTGACGAGGCATTCGTTACTATGATTGCATGAAACTTATGCCAAGAATTTGTTTAACGCGATTGTTTATAAGCAACCTCCACTACTTGTGAATATAAGTTCATAACTATTACGTGAAACTCACTTATATTCTAGCGTCAAATTCATGCATGAAAATTAAGCGTTCATTCTTAATAAACATACATAAATAGGTTATCAATCAAACAGTTAAACAAATTGAATTCACAATTTATGAAACGTAATTAAAAGTAATCAAATCATATTACAAACATAAACATAATTTCGAATCACCCCCAAGCTAAAGGGGGGTTTAGTTCCTCATACAAAACAAAGAGAATTGAAATTAAACATTGAAATCAAAGAAACGCCTAAACATTCCAACAACTCAAACTTGAATTGTATGAACGTTTAGGCCCTCTTCTCTTCCTCTTTATTGTAGCATAAGGTCTAGGGATAATTGGTTTGGGGGATGGAAGTGTGGAATGGAAAAATGGTGTTTGGATTATAAGGGGAGAGATGGGAAGCTCACGGCTAGGGAAGGGAGAATGTGTTTGTAATGTGTTGTGTATGAAAATGAGATGTGAATTGAATGAATGAATGCAAGGGTATTTATAGGAGTAGTGGAGGGAACATATGGCTATGTCATTTGTAGGTGAAGTAGGTGGATGTTGTAGGTGAAGTAGGTGGATGTTGTAGGTGAAGTGGATGTTGTAGGTGAAGTAGGTGGATGTTGTAGGTGAAGTAGGTGGATGTTGTAGGTGAAGTGGATGTTGTAGGTGAAGTAGGTGGATGTTGTAGGTGAAGTAGGTGGATGTTATGTTAAGTGATAAGTGATAAGTGATATGATATGTGGTTATGATATGATAAGTGGTTAAGTGGTGATGATAAGTGATAAGTGATTAAGTGATATGATATGTGGTGATGATAAGTGATAAGTGCATGTGGGTTAACTAATGAAGGAAATGCATGTGCAATGACAATGTGTTAGAATGGATGTGTGTTATGCATGGCATGATTGGGATTAGGAAAGGTTTAAATGTCCTAAAACTAAAGAGAACAAGGTTCCAACACTTTGGCTCCAATTAGGTCTTCAATTTCGTCCAACACTTTGGCTTCAAGCATAAGCTATCCGTCCTTAGCCCAAAAGTGCTCCAAAAGTCTCCAAAATGCATCTTTTTGCTCCTTTAGCCCTTTGGACCTACAAACACACGAAAATAGCTTAAAGTACTAAAATAACTAAAGAAACATAACGTAAATGTACGAGAACAAGCCATTTAAGTCGCATAAATATGCTTCTATCAAATACCCCCACACTTAGCTTTTGCTAGTCCTCGAGCAAAACAGAAAAACAAAACAAAAAGAACAAAACACAACCTACACCTTCCAACAATCGTATCAGGGACTTCCAATGCACATGACAAGTTAAAAATCATTATTCTCACAGATTTGAGCCATCTTTACACTTAAGTACATTCTTAATCATAGTCACCACATATTAGTTCACAATTAAGCAATTAAAACACATTTCAAATGTAGTAACATGCCTTTAGAGAATTCCCTCAATTTCTTACTAGATGTACTCTCGTTTTTCACACAGATTTTCTGACTACACACCCTACACTAGGTATATGTGAGAAGATTGATGTAATCATAAAAACGAACACTCACATATATGTATTTCAAAGGAAGCAATTTCTGGAGTTAATAAGCATGTTTAGATATGATCTCATGAATGGAATGCTACTACTTAGACGCGAGGACCAGTGATACCATATGCTCATACCAAGTTCAAACTCCACAAATTGAAATACACAACACTCAAGATAGAAGTCAAGGGTTGTAACGGGGCTTGGGGTATGTGGATAACAAAGAAGGGATATGGAAAACAAAGGTTTTTAAAGAAATAGTGAGCAAAGCATTTGAATCAACTTAGAATTCACTTTTGAATGAAAACTCAACTTTTGAACAAAAAGGGAGAATTTAGACAATTTACGCCCAGAATTGGTGTTTTGGAACCTTTCTTCAATCACTTATTCTTTCATTTTTTTTTTTTTAAGCTCTTTTTTCTTTCTTTCTTTCTTTTCTCTTTTTTTTTTTTTTTTTTTTTTTTTTTTTTCTTTTCTTTTGAATCTCAAAACATAAACACTTAAACATTCTCTCCCCCACACTTATTTTCTTTCATAATGTAACTCAAAAGGAATTCAATTAAGTCATGCTCACTATCTTTTAAGAACAAGGGTGAGGATTGTCCTAAACTAGGCTAGGTGAGGAAAATGTGGGTAAACAAAGAATAAAGGCTAAACAAAGCTCAACGGGGTTAAAACTTACAACATATACGAAGTATGGGAAGTAAGGCTATTTGGCTATGGTGGTGGTCACTACACAACTTCTTCTTGAATATGTGTTATGCAAATCAATAACATGCTTTGAATGAAATGGGCATGAGTTCTAGCATTTAGTTCTATCATGATACAATTGCATTCTAAGTAGCAACCAAGCAAGGAATAATGAGATCATGCAACAACTTTAGAAAATAAAGAATCACAGAAAATAACTCTCCAAAGAAAGTAATGGCTCGAGTCTCACAGGGATGTAGCGTTTGTTTGAGTTTCTTCCTTCAAGCATGTTACAAAAACGAATTTTTCTTTTATGATTGCATGTGAAGTCATACATTATAACCATAACCAAGCATATACCAAGAGTAAATCAAACTTTTCTCTATGTTTATAACTCTTTCTAACCGTCATGCAATTATAAACCAAATCCTTATCATTGTGTTGGAAGGTACCCTAAGACACAAACACACAAAAACGACTTTTAAAACAACTCTTTTTGGGTTTTTCAAAACAATTTTTCAAATTTTTATGGGATTTTCGAATTATAAAACAAAACACACTAAAACACTCTAAAACAACTTAAAAACACCTTAAAACAGCAAGGAACAACATTAGAAGTTATGGTGGATAAAACCTACGAATTTGCATCAAAACACTTTAGTTACCCCCCCACACTTAAATCAAACATTGTCCTCAATGTTTTAAGCATAGATTCACACAAAACATAAGTAAACACACAAAAAGCAACTAAACATATTAAACATGGCATAATGTAATTAACAAAGAGAAGAGTTTAGGGACGCAAATCTGGTTATGGAGTGTAAATTCCCTCTTCTCCTTGGTGATTGCATTGAGGCTTTGATCTTTGTGATTCCACAGGCTTACTCTTGAACTGGTTTCTGCCCATCGTTGATTTTCCTTTGTGCTACTTCTTGAATTGGGCAGCAGGATGGTTCTTTTGGTTTCCCCCGAAGGTCTGAGCTTCCTCCTGTTATCTGTTTCTTTGTTCAATCTTTGCAGGAGTGGTCCCTTCTCTGGAAGTGTAACAACCGTTGAAGATGACTACTCGAGAGCAACGCTAGGTAAGCAATCAGGAATAGATTCCAGGCAGTTGGCTCCAGATCGGAAGACTGACTCCAAGTGCCGGCTGATTGCTTCTTTTACTTTGCCATGCAAGTAAGAACAAGGACAAAGAAAAAGACAGGGAAAGAGCATGATATGAGATACTTTTGCTTTTGACCTTGATGATATGAGATACCTTTGCTTTGAAGAAGCGGTGAATGAATCAGCACATGCTTCAATCCGCCGTTTCCTCCTGGGTCATATGTACTCCAGGTATCTGGTATCATCTTTGGGGAAGAAGAAAGAATTAAGTATTTTGAAAGGCTTTGCTGGGAGTGCGCCCTCAGAGGTGAGGGAGAGTTGGGCATTTTCTTCAGGTTTGCCCTGCCATAAAAGACGAAGGTCGACATATATAGAGATAATATCAAGTGGTGGTACTTTTTACCCTTGTCGACAAACGTTTTGATCCCGCAAATCCGGCTCTTTGAAATAGTGGCGCCTCTTCGATCTTTGAATACGCCTCTTCGATTTCTGAGCAGGCGCCCCTTCGATTTCTGAACGACGCCCCTTCGCTTTCTGAACGACACGTGGTAGTGCAGATGCGGCTCCTTTTGGCAAAGCTGCACGCGTCTTCTGAAAAGCAGAGAAAGCGTCGCCGAACTTTGCGCTTGTCGGCTAAAGATGTGTAGATGCGATGATGGCCTCCACGTGTTTTCAGCTTTGTCAGAAATCTTTTGACAAAGTTGAACGCGTTTTCTGAAAAGCCGAGGGAGCGTCGCCTAAATTACGCCGGAAAATCCGGCTCTTCGAATTGGTGGACGCGTCGCCTTGGCTTCTTATAGAGCTATCGATCACCACAACAAACACACTCTGAAGAATTCCCATTCTTGAAAATCGACTCCGGCCCTTTGAGAATTAACTCCATCCACCCCATCTCTTTGAACACTTTTGAAAAATGGCAAACCCATCGAACCTTAGCTTAGAATTGAGTCTCAGCAGTGATACGGCCGCGCCGCGTCAAGGTAACGTATGGCGCCCTTCTTTCTTATCTTCTAACGGTCCTCTTTCAGGTGAAGACTCTGTGATGCAGGACGCCACAACAGCTACAATAGTAGCTAGGAACCTCCTTACTCCAAAAGATAGTAGGCTGCTGTCAGGACGGTCCGATGAGTTGGCCGTTCAAGAATCCCTCGCACTTAGTGTTCAGTGTGCGAGTTCTGTGTCCAACATGGGCCAACGCCTGCTTGCCCGCTCCCGTCAGGTGGAATCTTTGATGGCAGAGGTGGAAAGTCTCAAGCAGGAGATCAAACTGCTTAAGTACGAGAATAGAAGTTTGCACGTGCTTGCCAACAACTATTCGACGGGTATGAAGAGGAAGCTTGATGAGCTACAAGAATCCAATGGTCGGATGCAAAGTGACCGTCAAACTGACCGTCAAAGGCTTGCGGCTTACTTCCAGAGGCACATTTTTCCGGGCTCATCCAGCGTTTGGCCAAGTATTGAGGCCTCTTCTTTGATGCCTCCCGCTCCGATACCTTCCGCCCCGATGCCTTCTGCTCCGATGCCTTCCGCATCTATGCCTCCTGCTTCTAGAGTTTTGCCCAGTAGTGGGGCTTCAAGTAAACGCCCTTTGTGAAGCTCCATCATTCTGCCATGTTTTTTTTTTTTTTTTTTTTTTTTTTTTTTTTTTTTTTTTTTTACATAAATAAAATCAAACGGCATGGAATTGGTCCTTGAATGGAAGGTGATACTTGAAGTGAACCGGCATTGGTTCAAATTCTAAAGTGGGTGCCTGGATCATTAACAACATATTAGTATAAAAGAAAATTGAAATTCGGGGAGGCGGCTTACCTGTGTGCTCCAAAATGAACTCCAGAATAAACACCCCTTCGAAAGTTATGACTTGTCCCGTGTCATAAAATCCAACTTCCTTGGGAATTGTGGTTTCAAATATGTCCTCTTTGATGCCTTCTACATCTTCTCCAGCCACTACCTTCTCTTGAATCATTCTTCTTGGTGTACAAAGTCCTTTGAAGAATTCAACACCATCTAAAACTTGCTGTGTTGCACCAAGAATTTGAATAGCATTTTGCACCTTTGGGAAGGCTTCCACGATGTCCTTTTTACTCTCTTCTTGGTTGGGAATCAAAAACCTGCTAGGAAAAGGGACATTGGGTGGAATAACATCAGAATAACATGGAATTGGGACGTCCTTACTGGTGGTGGGTGGTTTAGAGGGCTTAGGGGGCTGCGGCAAGGGTTGTTCTACCCTTGCCGTGTGCATGTCTTCTTCCTCCTCCTCAATTAGCAGCTCTTCATCCACTTCTAGGCTATGTTTGGACATTTTTAGGTCAGCTCCAACCTCCATAGCACTTCCCAAAGTGATAGCATTATGGATTTCAAAATCTTCCTTCGAGTTTTCAATAGTTGAGTTGGAGAGTTCACTTTGCTCTTGAATTTGTTTCATGAACTCCATAATTGATGCGTGTATTTATACGCACACAAATTAAACCCTCTTTTCGTCAAATTGTAGTATATGTATAAGTAGGGATCGTTCTGGACCGGGGATTAGGAGGGATTGTTAATCACTTGGATTTGACTCAAAAAAACGTAAAAAACACAAAATAAATGTATTTCTAACTAATCTAACACTTTAAAATAAATGGGGGATTGGTTTTGGACGAAATTAAACTAAAATAGAAACTTGGAAACAAAACAGATTGTACAAACGAAATTGATGGAATAGAATGAAGAAAAACTAGTTAGAGGGTTCCTTATCCACACATGAACATAAGCATATAATTTGACTCCCAGTTATGACTTCAACAAACAATGAATGACAATGCTCCAAGTTAATTAGGTCCGCTTAAATTAACCTTCAGATTTCCCTAGATTCATTGGATTGAATGGGATACGCATTACAACCAAATTATTCCTAATCAAAGTCTCTCACATGGAATACGCATGATAGAGACATTCAACAAAGATCATTAAGTTCAACGGAAATCATAAACATTGACTAGGCATTCATAACTATGGAATACGCATGTTAATCCAGCCTAGGGTTTACTAAACACAATCGTGACTAGCGATTTTTACTACTCATGAATATAAGTTCATAACGATTAGGTGAAATTCCCTTATATCCTAGCATCAAGTCTTAGGCATGCAAATTAAGTGTCGACCCTCAACCCACATACATAAACAAGTTCTTAATCAAAACAGAAAAGTAACCCACATCTAAAGTTCATGAATTCATAACTGGAGTAAATCAAATCATAACCAACATATGTCCATGGCTTCAAATTCGCCTTTAACTAAAAAGAAATTAGTTTCACATGTTTAACATAATTGAATAACAAGTTAAATTAAACATGAAAACAGAAACAAGAAAAGAAAGAACAAATGGATGGAAAGTTAGCTACGGGATTCATCTCCACATATGTTACACTTGCATAATAAAACGATTTCCAATTGCATTTCAACAAATCATTAATTCTCAACGCCCCGGGTCAATTAGGTCCGCTTAAATTAACCGTCAAGTTTTCCTTAAGTTAATGAATTGGATGGGTTAGCGCAACGCAATTCACAACATTCTCCAAAAGTCCTTTACGTGAAAAGCACAATAAAGATACAATCAAAGATCATTAAGCATCATGAAAACTTTAAGTGTTGACGAGGCATTCGTTACTATGGACTACGCATGAAACTTATGCCAAGAATTTATTTAACGCGATTGTTTATAAGCAACCTCCACTACTTGTGAATATAAGTTCGTAACTATTAGGTGAAACTCACTTATATTCTAGCGTCATATTGATGCATGAAAATTAAGCGCGCATTCTTAATAAACATTCATAAATAAGTTATCAATCAAACGGTTAAACAATTTGAACCACAACTTATGAAACGCAATTAGAATTAATCAAATCAAAATGCAAGCATAAACATATATTTCGAATCACCCCCTAGCTAAAGGGGGTTTAGTTTATTATAACTTTGAAATCAAAGAAATACCTAAACATTCCAACAACTCAAACTTGAATTGTATGAACGTTTAGGCACTCTTCTCTTCCATTCCTCATACGTACAAACAAAGAGAATTGAATTTAAACATTGAAATCAAAGAAACACCTAAACATTCCAACAACTCAAACTTGAATTGTATGAACGTTTAGGCACTCTTCTCTTCCTCGTTGTTGTAGCACAAGGTCTAAGGATAGTTTGATGGTGTGAATGGTTTGGGGAGTGGTGTTTGGATTAATAGGGAAATGGAAAAATGGTGTTTGGATTACAAGGGAACTCACGGCAAAGAGAAGGAATGGAAGTGTTTGTGGTGTGTTGTGTATGAAATGAGATGTCCATGAATGAATGAATGCAAGGGTATTTATAGGAGTAGTGGAGGGAACATATGGCTATGTCATTTGTAGGTGAAGTAGGTGGATGTTGTAGGTGAAGTGGATGTTGTAGGTGAAGTAGGTGGATGTTGTAGGTGAAGTAGGTGGATGTTGTAGGTGAAGTGGATGTTGTAGGTGAAGTAGGTGGATGTTGTAGGTGAAGTCGGTGGATGTTGTAGGTGAAGTAGGTGGATGATATGTTAAGTGATAAGTGATAAGTGATATGATATGTGGTGATGATAAGTGATAAGTGCATGTGGGTTAACTAATGAAGGAAATGCATGTGCAATGACAATGTGTTAGAATGGATGTGTGTTATGCATGGCATGATTGGGATTAGGAAAGGTTTAAATGTCCTAAAACTAAAGAGAACAAGGTTCCAACACTTAGGCTCCAATTAGGTCTTCAATTTCGTCCAACACTTTGGCTTCAAGCATAAGCTATCCGTCCTTAGCCCAAAAGTGCTCCAAAAGTCTCCAAAATGCATCTTTTTGCTCCTTTAGCCCTTTGGACCTACAAACACACGAAAATAGCTTAAAGTACTAAAATAACTAAAGAAACATAACGTAAATGTACGAGAACAAGCCATTTAAGTCGCATAAATACGCTCCTATCAAATACCCCCACACTTAGCTTTTGCTAGTCCTCGAGCAAAACAGAAAAACAAAACAAAAAGAACAAAACACAACCTACACCTTCCAACAATCGTATCAGGGACTTCCAATGCACATGACAAGTTAAAAATCATTATTCTCACAGATTTGAGCCATCTTTACACTTAAGTACATTCTTAATCATAGTCACCACATACTAGTTCACAATTAAGCAATTAAAACACATTTCAAATGTAGTAACATGCCTTTAGAGAATTCCCTCAATTTCTTACTAGATGTACTCTCGTTTTTCACACAGATTTTCTGACTACACACCCTACACTAGGTATATGTGAGAAGATTGATGTAAACATGTAGACGAACACTCACATATGTTATAATAAGGAAAGCATTTTCTGGAGTTAATAAGCATGTTTAGATATGATCTCATGAATGGAATGCTACTACTTAGACGCGAGAACCAGTGACACCATAATCTCATACCAAGTTCAAACTCCACAATTGAAATACATAACACTCAATATAGAAGTCAAAGGGTAGTAACGGGGCTAGGGTATTGGCTAACAATGAAAGGTGAAGGATAAACAAACATTCTTAAAGCAATAGTGAGCAAAGTATTGAATTAGGCACTTAGAATTCCCTTAAGAACGCAGAAGTCAACTTTGAACACCCAAGGGAAAATCACACAAAACTTAGGGCCATATTCAACTTTTTGGACCCTTTCTTCAACCATCAACGCTCGTGAGTTCATTCTTACTTATTTTCACTCCTTTTTTTTTTTTTTTTTTTTTTTTTTTTTTTTTTTCTTTTCTTCTTTTTCTTTTGAATCTCAAAACATACATATAAACGTAAGAACAAACTTTTACTCCCCCACACTCATTTTCTTGCATAATGTAACTCAAAAGGAATTCATTTCAGTCATGCTCACTAAACTTTAAGAACAAGGGTATAGGAAAGTCCTACTCTAAGCTAGGTAAGGGGTGATGTGGGTAAACAAGGAATAAAGGCAAAACGAGGCTCAACGGGGTTAAAACTTACAACATATACGAAGTATGGGAAGTAAGGCTATTTGGCTATGGTGGTGGTCACTACACAACTTCTTCTTGAATATGTGTTATGCAAATCAATAACATGCTTTGAATGAAATGGGCATGAGTTCTAGCATTTGGAACTATATGATGAAACGCCTTCTAAGTAGTAACCAAGCAAAGAATAATGAGATCATGCAACGACTTTAGAAAACAAGAAATCACAGATTATACTCTTCAAAGAACGTTATAGGCTCAAGTCTCTCAGGGTTGTAGCGTTTGTTTGAGTTCCTTCCTTCAAGCATGTTACAAAAACGAATTTTTTTCTTTTATGATTGCATGTGAAGTCATACATTATAACCATAACTAAGCATATATCAAGAGTAAATCAAACTTTTCTCTATGTTTATAACTCTTCCTAACCGTCATGCAATTATAAACCAAATCCTTATCATTGTGTTGGAAGGTACCCTAAGACACAAACACACAAAAACGACTCTTAAAACAACTCTTTTTGGGTTTTTCAAAACAATTTTTCAAATTTTTATGGGATTTTCGAATTATAAAACAAAACACACTAAAACACTCTAAAACAACTTAAAAACACCTTAAAATAGCAAGGAACAACATTTGAAGTTATGGGTGATAAAATCCCACGAATTTGCATTAAATATACTTAGTTACCCCCCCCATACTTAAATCAAACATTGTCCTCAATGTTTTAAGCATATGGTTCACACAAAACATAAGTAAACACACAAAAAGCAACTAAACATACTAAACATGGCAGAATGTAATTAACAAAGAGAAGAGTTTAGGGACGCAAATCTGGTTATGGAGTGTAAATTCCCTCTTCTCCTTGGTGATTGCATTGAGGCTTTGATCTTTGTGATTCCACAGGCTTACTCTTGAACTGGTTTCTGCCCATCGTTGATTTTCCTTTGTGCTACTTCTTGAACTGGGCAGCAGGATGGTTCTTTTGGTTTCCCCCGAAGGTCTGAGCTTCCTCCTGTTATCTGTTTCTTTGTTCAATCTTTGCAGGAGTGGTCCCTTCTCTGGAAGTGTATCAACCGTTGAAGATGACTACTCGAGAGCAACGCTAGGTAAGCAATCAGGAATAGATTCCAGGCAGTTGGCTCCAGATCGGAAGACTGACTCCAAGTGCCGGCTGATTGCTTCTTTTACTTTGCCATGCAAGTAAGAACAAGGACAAAGAAAAAGACAGGGAAAGAGCATGATATGAGATATTTTTGCTTTTGACCTTGATGATATGAGATACCTTTGCTTTGAAGAAGCGGTGAATGAATCAGCACATGCTTCAATCCGCCGTTTCCTCCTGGGTCATATGTACTCCAGGCATCTGGTATCATCTTTGGGGAAGAAGAAAGAATTGAGTATTTCGAAAGGCTTTGCTGGGAGTGCGCCCTCAGAGGTGAGAGAGAGTTGGGCATTTTCTTCAGGTTTGCCCTGCCATAAAAGACGAAGGTCGACATATATAGAGATAATATCAAGTGGTGGTACCTTTTACCCTTGTCGACAAACGTTTTGATCCCGCAAATCCGGCTTTTTGAAATAGTGGCGCCTCTTCGATCTTTGAATACGCCTCTTCGATTTCTGAGCAGGCGCCCCTTCGATTTCTGAACGACGCCCCTTCGCTTTCTGAACGACACGTGGTAGTGCAGATGCGGCTCCTTTTGACAAAGCTGCACACGTCTTCTGAAAAGCAGAGAAAGCGTCGCCGAACTTTGCGCTTTGTCGGCTAAAGATGTGTAGTTGCGATGATGGCCTCCACGTGTTTTCAGCTTTGTCAGAAATCTTTTGACAAAGTTGAACGCGTCTTCTGAAAAGCAGAGAACGCGTCGCCTAAATTACGCCGGAAATTCCGGCTTTTCGAATTGGTGGACGCGTCGCCTTGGCTTCTTATAGAGCTATCGATCACCACAACAAACACACTCTGAAGAATTCCCATTCTTGAAAATCGACTCCGGCCCTTTGAGAATTAACTCCATCCACCCCATCTCTTTGAACACTTTTGAAAAATGGCAAACCCATCGAACCTTAGCTTAGAATTGAGTCTCAGCAGTGATACGGCCGCGCCGCGTCAAGGTAACGTATGGCGCCCTTCTTTCTTATCTTCTAACGGTCCTCTCACAGGTGAAGACTCCGTGATGCAGGACGCCACAACAGCTACAATAGTAGCTAGGAACCTCCTCACTCCAAAAGATAGTAGGCTGCTGTCAGGACGGTCCGATGAGTTGGCCGTTCAAGAGTCCCTCGCACTTAGTGTTCAGTGTGCGAGTTCTGTGTCCAACATGGGCCAACGCCTGCTTGCCCGCTCCCGTCAGGTGGAATCATTGATGGCAGAGGTGGAAAGTCTTAAACAGGAGATCAAACTGCTTAAGCATGAGAATAGAAGTTTGCACGTGCTTGCCAACAACTATTCGACGGGCATGAAGAGGAAGCTTGATGAACTGCAAGAGTCTGAAGGTCGGATTCAAAGTGACCGTCAAAGGTTTTCGTCTTTCCTCCAGAGGCACCTTTTTCCTGGATCATCCAGCGTTTGGCCAAGTATTGAGGCCTCGAATGCTCTATCTTCGATACCTCTATCTCCGATGCCTTCCGCTCCTATGTCTTCTGCCCCGATGCCTTCCGTCTCGATGCCTTCCGCTTCAAGAGTTTTGCCACGTAGTGGGTCTTTAAGTAAACAACCTTTGTGAAGCCTCGCCACTTTTATTATTATTATTATTTTTTTTTTTTTTTAACATAAATAAAATCAAACGGCATGGAATTGGTCCTTGAATGGAAGGTGATACTTGAAGTGAACCGGCATTGGTTTGAATTCTAATGTAGGTGCCTGATTCATAAAAAACAACAAGTTAGTATAAAATGTAATGGAATTTGAAAAAAATGACTTACTTGTTTTGTCTGACAAGAACTCAATGACAAACACCACTCCTTTGAAAGTTTCAGGGATATTGGACTTGGCCAGATTGCATGTGATGGTTATGACTTGTCCAATGTCATCAAATTCAACTTCTTTGGGCATTGTTGTCTCAAGTATATCCCCTTTGATGAATTCATGAAATTCCCTACTTTGCACCTTTGGAAGGTCTTCCAAGATGTCTTTTTCACTTTCTTCTTCCTTGGAATTCATGAACCTGCAAGGAATAGGGATATTAGGTGGAATGGGGTTAGAACTAATTGGAACAACCTTACTTGAATTAGATGGCGTAGGAGCAATAAGTGCTTCCGGCAAAGGTGCTTCAAATCCTCCCTTCGGATTTACAATGGTTGAACTAGGGAGTTTGCCTTGGTCGCAAAATTGTCCTACGAACTCCGCTATCTGCCCAATTTGCTTTTCCAAGTGATCCAACCTTTTGTCTTCTTGTCGAGCCTCATTGTCTTGATTTTGTGAGCCCTGCACCAAACAAATTAATTCGTTAAGCTTTTGATTATAATCTATTGACGAACTTAAATTTGGTTGGGCATATTGAATATGAGGTTGTGGTGGCTGCCAATATCCTCCTTGTTGAGCATTTTGAGGTTCCCACCACATAGAGTTTGAATGATCACTCCAATCCGAATTGTAAGTATTGGAAAACACGTTATTCCTTGATTGAAGATTAGATATATCAACTCTTTGCATTTGGGACCTTTCCATGAGCTGTGACAAAAGAGAAGCGTTATCAAGTGCCATGTTGTTCTTAACAAACAAAACACAAATAAAACTAAATCTAAAAGACAATACAGAAACAAACAATCCAAGGGATTAGCAAATTTTCTAATCCCCGGCAACGGCGCCAAAATTTGATGCGTGTATTTATACGCACACAAATTAAACCCTCTTTTCGTCAAATTGTAGTATATGTATAAGTAGGGATCGTTCTGGACCGGGGATTAGGAGGGATTGTTAATCACTTGGATTTGACTCAAAAAAACGTAAAAAACACAAAATAAATGTATTTCTAACTAATCTAACACTTTAAAATAAATGGGGGATTGGTTTTGGACGAAATTAAACTAAAATAGAAACTTGGAAACAAAACAGATTGTACAAACGAAATTGATGGAATAGAATGAAGAAAAACTAGTTAGAGGGTTCCTTATCCACACATGAACATAAGCATATAATTTGACTCCCAGTTATGACTTCAACAAACAATGAATGACAATGCTCCAAGTTAATTAGGTCCGCTTAAATTAACCTTCAGATTTCCCTAGATTCATTGGATTGAATGGGATACGCATTACAACCAAATTATTCCTAATCAAAGTCTCTCACATGGAATACGCATGATAGAGACATTCAACAAAGATCATTAAGTTCAACGGAAATCATAAACATTGACTAGGCATTCATAACTATGGAATACGCATGTTAATCCAGCCTAGGGTTTACTAAACACAATCGTGACTAGCGATTTTTACTACTCATGAATATAAGTTCATAACGATTAGGTGAAATTCCCTTATATCCTAGCATCAAGTCTTAGGCATGCAAATTAAGTGTCGACCCTCAACCCACATACATAAACAAGTTCTTAATCAAAACAGAAAAGTAACCCACATCTAAAGTTCATGAATTCATAACTGGAGTAAATCAAATCATAACCAACATATGTCCATGGCTTCAAATTCGCCTTTAACTAAAAAGAAATTAGTTTCACATGTTTAACATAATTGAATAACAAGTTAAATTAAACATGAAAACAGAAACAAGAAAAGAAAGAACAAATGGATGGAAAGTTAGCTACGGGATTCATCTCCACATATGTTACACTTGCATAATAAAACGATTTCCAATTGCATTTCAACAAATCATTAATTCTCAACGCCCCGGGTCAATTAGGTCCGCTTAAATTAACCGTCAAGTTTTCCTTAAGTTAATGAATTGGATGGGTTAGCGCAACGCAATTCACAACATTCTCCAAAAGTCCTTTACGTGAAAAGCACAATAAAGATACAATCAAAGATCATTAAGCATCATGAAAACTTTAAGTGTTGACGAGGCATTCGTTACTATGGACTACGCATGAAACTTATGCCAAGAATTTATTTAACGCGATTGTTTATAAGCAACCTCCACTACTTGTGAATATAAGTTCGTAACTATTAGGTGAAACTCACTTATATTCTAGCGTCATATTGATGCATGAAAATTAAGCGCGCATTCTTAATAAACATTCATAAATAAGTTATCAATCAAACGGTTAAACAATTTGAACCACAACTTATGAAACGCAATTAGAATTAATCAAATCAAAATGCAAGCATAAACATATATTTCGAATCACCCCCTAGCTAAAGGGGGTTTAGTTTATTATAACTTTGAAATCAAAGAAATACCTAAACATTCCAACAACTCAAACTTGAATTGTATGAACGTTTAGGCACTCTTCTCTTCCATTCCTCATACGTACAAACAAAGAGAATTGAATTTAAACATTGAAATCAAAGAAACACCTAAACATTCCAACAACTCAAACTTGAATTGTATGAACGTTTAGGCACTCTTCTCTTCCTCGTTGTTGTAGCACAAGGTCTAAGGATAGTTTGATGGTGTGAATGGTTTGGGGAGTGGTGTTTGGATTAATAGGGAAATGGAAAAATGGTGTTTGGATTACAAGGGAACTCACGGCAAAGAGAAGGAATGGAAGTGTTTGTGGTGTGTTGTGTATGAAATGAGATGTCCATGAATGAATGAATGCAAGGGTATTTATAGGAGTAGTGGAGGGAACATATGGCTATGTCATTTGTAGGTGAAGTAGGTGGATGTTGTAGGTGAAGTGGATGTTGTAGGTGAAGTAGGTGGATGTTGTAGGTGAAGTGGATGTTGTAGGTGAAGTAGGTGGATGTTGTAGGTGAAGTCGGTGGATGTTGTAGGTGAAGTAGGTGGATGATATGTTAAGTGATAAGTGATAAGTGATATGATATGTGGTGATGATAAGTGATAAGTGCATGTGGGTTAACTAATGAAGGAAATGCATGTGCAATGACAATGTGTTAGAATGGATGTGTGTTATGCATGGCATGATTGGGATTAGGAAAGGTTTAAATGTCCTAAAACTAAAGAGAACAAGGTTCCAACACTTAGGCTCCAATTAGGTCTTCAATTTCGTCCAACACTTTGGCTTCAAGCATAAGCTATCCGTCCTTAGCCCAAAAGTGCTCCAAAAGTCTCCAAAATGCATCTTTTTGCTCCTTTAGCCCTTTGGACCTACAAACACACGAAAATAGCTTAAAGTACTAAAATAACTAAAGAAACATAACGTAAATGTACGAGAACAAGCCATTTAAGTCGCATAAATACGCTCCTATCAATAATCTGCCCAAATTGCTCGTCCAATTTACCCAACTCCTTGGCTTGATTTTGTGACCCCTGCGCCAAAGAGGTTAGTAATTGAAAATTTTTATCATTATCCATGGACATACTTGAACTTGATTGGAATTGTTGTGGGGGAGGTTGTGGTGGCTGCATAGGTGTTGTATTGAACTCCTCATATGGTTGCCAATATGCTTCTTGTTGAGCCTCCTTGGCTTGATTTTGTGACCCCTGCGCCAAAGAATTTATTTCATTAAGAATTTGATTATAATCTATTGGCGAACTTGAATTTAATTGAGCATATTGCATATGAAGTTGTGGTGGCTGCATAGGTCTTGAATAGAACTCCTCATATGGTTGCCAATATGCTTCACGTTGAACTTGTTGATCTTCCCACCATATAGAGTTTGAATGATCCCTCCAATCTCTTTGTGGACATTGATTGGCTTGAAATCCTTGCCTATATGAAGCACCAAATGTAGGGACACTCTGCATTGTGGTCCTTTCCATGAGCTGTGACAAAAGAGAAGCATTATCCAGTGCCATGTTGTTCTTCTCTAGTATTTGAATTCAACAAACAAAACAAAAATCATAAAAACTAAAACTAAAATACATAACAGAAACAAACAATCCAAGAGATTAGCAAATTTGCTAATCCCCGGCAACGGCGCCAAAATTTGATGCGAGAATTATACGCACACAAATTAAACCCTCTTTTTGACAATTGTAGTATAAGTATAAGTAGGGATCGTTCTGGACCGGGGATTAGGAGGGATTGCAAATCTCTTGGAAACTGACTCAAAAACGTAAAATAAAGTTTAAAACACTATACTAGACTCAAAGAATGCAAAACTAAACTTTAAATCACTAAGACAAACCAAAGACTCAAAATGCTTTAAAACATAAACTAAATTGAACAATAAGGAAAAAGGGGGGAAGAGTTTTGATTTGACGAAAATTGAAATAACAAAACAAGTTAATAAACTAAGCAAAATGTAAATGTGAATATGGATGATGGAATAAATGGAATGAAGGCTAGCTAAGGGGTTCATCTCCATACATGTTACACTTGCATAATAAAATGATTTCTAATTGTATTTCAATAAACCATGAATTCTCAACACCCCGGGTTAATTAGGTCCGCTTAAATGAACCGTCAAGTTTTCCTTAAGTTAATGAATTGGATGATTGCATACGACAACCCAAAGCATTCCTCACAAGTTCCCTACATGAATTGCATAATAGAGATACAAGCAAGAATCATTAAGCATCATGAAAACTATAAGTGTTGACGAGGCATTCGTTACTATGATTGCATGAAACTTATGCCAAGAATTTGTTTAACGCGATTGTTTATAAGCAACCTCCACTACTTGTGAATATAAGTTCATAACTATTACGTGAAACTCACTTATATTCTAGCGTCAAATTCATGCATGAAAATTAAGCGTTCATTCTTAATAAACATACATAAATAGGTTATCAATCAAACAGTTAAACAAATTGAATTCACAATTTATGAAACGTAATTAAAAGTAATCAAATCATATTACAAACATAAACATAATTTCGAATCACCCCCAAGCTAAAGGGGGGTTTAGTTCCTCATACAAAACAAAGAGAATTGAAATTAAACATTGAAATCAAAGAAACGCCTAAACATTCCAACAACTCAAACTTGAATTGTATGAACGTTTAGGCCCTCTTCTCTTCCTCTTTATTGTAGCATAAGGTCTAGGGATAATTGGTTTGGGGGATGGAAGTGTGGAATGGAAAAATGGTGTTTGGATTATAAGGGGAGAGATGGGAAGCTCACGGCTAGGGAAGGGAGAATGTGTTTGTAATGTGTTGTGTATGAAAATGAGATGTGAATTGAATGAATGAATGCAAGGGTATTTATAGGAGTAGTGGAGGGAACATATGGCTATGTCATTTGTAGGTGAAGTAGGTGGATGTTGTAGGTGAAGTAGGTGGATGTTGTAGGTGAAGTGGATGTTGTAGGTGAAGTAGGTGGATGTTGTAGGTGAAGTAGGTGGATGTTGTAGGTGAAGTGGATGTTGTAGGTGAAGTAGGTGGATGTTGTAGGTGAAGTAGGTGGATGTTATGTTAAGTGATAAGTGATAAGTGATATGATATGTGGTTATGATATGATAAGTGGTTAAGTGGTGATGATAAGTGATAAGTGATTAAGTGATATGATATGTGGTGATGATAAGTGATAAGTGCATGTGGGTTAACTAATGAAGGAAATGCATGTGCAATGACAATGTGTTAGAATGGATGTGTGTTATGCATGGCATGATTGGGATTAGGAAAGGTTTAAATGTCCTAAAACTAAAGAGAACAAGGTTCCAACACTTTGGCTCCAATTAGGTCTTCAATTTCGTCCAACACTTTGGCTTCAAGCATAAGCTATCCGTCCTTAGCCCAAAAGTGCTCCAAAAGTCTCCAAAATGCATCTTTTTGCTCCTTTAGCCCTTTGGACCTACAAACACACGAAAATAGCTTAAAGTACTAAAATAACTAAAGAAACATAACGTAAATGTACGAGAACAAGCCATTTAAGTCGCATAAATATGCTTCTATCAATAGGCAGCCAAACCCTAAAGAAATCAGGTTAGACAAATGGGCTAGGGTTTGGGTGCGGCAAGGGTTGGAAATCCACCAGAAAATAGGGTTTCTAGAACATTAGGTGCGGCATGGGCTTAGGGTAGATGGATTAGGGTTTAACTTGGCAGAAATTAAATGATTAGGCCCTAGGGTGCGGCTGATTAAGTGGGCTAGGATTAGGGTTTAGGTGCGGCATGGGCTTAGGGTCCACAAGGAGTTAGGGTTTAGGTCATCTAAAAGCCCAAAGCCAAGAATAGAAACTCACGACAATGGAAACCTCCAAGAATAGAAACTTCCAAAATTAGAAACTTTGGTTGCCAATTCTGACTTCTTTGCTCTTCACTTTCATTTCTTCATTTCTTAAGCTCCTTCGACCTTCAACCTCGTCCATTCCTCGTGCTCCATTTGCATACACCACATTCCAGCTCAGTTTTGCTCCAAAAGCTCCAAATTGCATTATTTCATGTAATATGTCCTTTAAACCTGAAAACACATAAAAGTAGCTTAAAAGACTACTTTAACTAAGAAAACATAACAAAAATGCATAAGAACTAGCTAACTAAGGCGCATAAATATGCTCCTATCAGAGGGTCCGTTCCAACCTCCTTGTCACTTCTCAACATGATTTCCTTGGCAGTTTCAAATTCTCCCTTCGGATTTGCAATGGTTGAACTAGGGAGTTCGCCTTGGTCTCGAAACTGTCCTACGAACTCCGCGATCTGCCCAATTTGCTTATCCAAGTGGTCCAACCTTTGTGGTGGCTGCATAGGCGTTGAATAGAACTCCTCATATGGCTGCCAATATCCTTCTTGTTGAGCCTCATTGTCTTGAATTTGTGAGCCCTGCACCAAACAAATTAATTCATTAAGCTTTTGATTATAATCTATTGACGAACTTGAGTTTGGTTGGGCATATTGAATATGAGGTTGTGGTGGCTGCCAATATCCTCCTTGTTGAGCATTTTGAGGTTCCCACCACATAGAGTTTGAATGATCACTCCAATCCGAATTGTAAGTATTGGAAAACACGTTATTCCTTGATTGAAGATTAAATATATCAACTCTTTGCATTTGGGACCTTTCCATGAGTTGTGACAAAAGAGAAGCATTATCAAGTGCCATCTTGTTCTTAACAAACAAAACACAAATAAAAAAAAACTAAATCTAAAAGACAATACAGAAACAAACAATCCAAGGGATTAGCAAATTTTCTAATCCCCGGAAACGGCGCCAAAATTTGATGCTGGATTTATACGCGCACAAATTAAACCCTCTTTTTGACAATTGTAGTATAAGTATAAGTAGGGATCGTTCTGGACCGGGGATTAGGAGGGATTGCAAATCTCTTGGAAACTGACTCAAAAACTTAAAAACACAGTTTAAAACACTAAACTAGACTCAAAGAATACAAAATTAAAGTTTAAAACACTAAGACAAACCAAAAACTCAAAATGCTTTAAAAACACAAACTAAATTGAATTCTAACTAAAATGAACATTAAAGCAAAAGGGGGATTGAGGTTTTACGAAATTTGAAATAACGAAACAAGTTAATAAACTAGACAGAATGTAAATATGAAATTTATGGATGAATGCTAGCTAAGGGGTTCATCTCCATACATGTTACACTTGCATACAAGATTGATTCTCAGTTGGTCTTTCGATAAATTATGAAACTCAACGCCCCGGGTTAATTAGGTACGCTTAAATTAACCGTCAAGTTCTCCTTAAGTTAATGAATTGGATGGGTTAGCGCAACGCAATTCACCACATTCTCCAAAAGTCCTTTACGTGAAAAGCACAATAAAGATACAATCAAAGATCATTAAGCATCATGAAAACTATAAGTGTTGACGAGGCATTCGTTACTATGATGAGCATGAAACTAATGCCAAGAATTCATTTAACGCGATTGTTTATAAGCAACCTCCACAACTTGTGAATATAAGCTCATAACGATTAGGTGAAATTCACTTATATTCTAGCGTCATATTCATGCATGAAAATTAAGCGCGCATTCTTAATAAACATTCATAAATAAGTTATCAATCAAACGGTTAAACAAATTGAATCCACAACTTATGAAATTCCAACGAAAGTTAATCAATTCATATTGCAAATATAAACATAGTTTCGAATCACCCCCTAGCTAAAGGGGGTTTAGTTCCTCATAACTTTGAAATCAAAGAAACACCTAAACATTCCAACAACTCAAACTTGAATTGTATGAACGTTTAGGCACTCTTCTCTTCCATTCCTCATACGTACAACACAAAGAGAATTAAAATGAAACATTGAAATCAAAGAATCACCTAAACATTCCAACAACTCAAACTTGAATTGTATGAACGTTTAGGTCCTCTTCTCTTCCTCGTTGTTGTAGCACAAGGTCTAAGGTGAGGTTTGGGGGATTATGGAAATGGATGAGAAGTGGTGGAATGGGGAGCAATGGAGGAGAAGTGGAAGGGGGACTCACGGTTTTGGATTCTAAGGGGAAGTGTTTGTGTTAGTTGTGGTGTGAGAAATGGAGATGTCCATGAATGAATGAATGCAAGGGTATTTATAGGAGTAGTGGAGGGAACATATGGCTATGTCATTTGTAGGTGAAGTAAGTGTGTGAGGTTGGTGAAGTAAGTGGAGGTTGTAGGTGAAGTAGGTGGATGTTGTAGGTGAAGTAGGTGGATGTTGTAGGTGAAGTGGATGTTGTAGGTGAAGTAGGTGGATGTTGTAGGTGAAGTAGGTGGATGATATGTTAAGTGATAAGTGATATGATATGTGGTTATGATATGATAAGTGGTTAAGTGGTGATGATAAGTGATAAGTGATTAAGTGATATGATATGTGGTTTAACTAATGAAGGAAATGCATGTGCAATGACAATGTGTTAGAATGGATGTGTGTTATGCATGGCATGATTGGGATTAGGAAAGGTTTAAATGTCCTAAAACTAAAGAGAACAAGGTTCCAACACTTTGGCTCCAATTAGGTCTTCAATTTCGTCCAACACTTTGGCTTCAAGCATAAGCTATCCGTCCTTAGCCCAAAAGTGCTCCAAAAGTCTCCAAAATGCATCTTTTTGCTCCTTTAGCCCTTTGGACCTACAAACACACGAAAATAGCTTAAAGTACTAAAATAACTAAAGAAACATAACGTAAATGTATGAGAACAAGCCATTTAAGTCGCATAAATATGCTCCTATCAGAGGCCGTCATCGCAACTACACATCTTTAGCCGACAAGCGCAAAGTTCGGCGACGCTTTCTCTGCTTTTCAGAAGACGTGTGCAGCTTTGTCAAAAGGAGCCGCATCTGCACTACCACGTGTCGTTCAGAAAGCGAAGGGGCGTCGTTCAGAAATCGAAGGGGCACCTGCTCAGAAATCGAAGAGGCGTATTCAAAGATCGAAGAGGCGCCACTATTTCAAAAAGCCGGATTTGCGGGATCAAAACGTTTGTCGACAAGGGTAAAAGGTACCACCACTTGATATTATCTCTATATATGTCGACCTTCGTCTTTTATGGCAGGGCAAACCTGAAGAAAATGCCCAACTCTCTCTCACCTCTGAGGGCGCACTCCCAGCAAAGCCTTTCGAAATACTCAATTCTTTCTTCTTCCCCAAAGATGATACCAGATGCCTGGAGTACATATGACCCAGGAGGAAACGGCGGATTGAAGCATGTGCTGATTCATTCACCGCTTCTTCAAAGCAAAGGTATCTCATATCATCAAGGTCAAAAGCAAAAATATCTCATATCATGCTCTTTCCCTGTCTTTTTCTTTGTCCTTGTTCTTACTTGCATGGCAAAGTAAAAGAAGCAATCAGCCGGCACTTGGAGTCAGTCTACCGATCTGGAGCCAACTGCCTGGAATCTATTCCTGATTGCTTACCTAGCGTTGCTCTCGAGTAGTCATCTTCAACGGTTGTTACACTTCCAGAGAAGGGACCACTCCTGCAAAGATTGAACAAAGAAACAGATAACAGGAGGAAGCTCAGACCTTCGGGGGAAACCAAAAGAACCATCCTGCTGCCCAGTTCAAGAAGTAGCACAAAGGAAAATCAACGATGGGCAGAAACTAGTTCAAGAGTAAGCCTGTGGAATCACAAAGATCAAAGCCTCAATGCAATCACCAAGGAGAAGAGGGAATTTACACTCCATAACCAGATTTGCGTCCCTAAACTCTTCTCTTTGTTAATTACATTCTGCCATGTTTAATATGTTTAGTTGCTATTTGTGTGTTTACTTATGTTTTGTGTGAATCAATGCTTAAAACATTGAGGACAATGTTTGATTTAAGTGTGAGGGGGTAACTAAAGTGTTTTGATGCAAATTCGTAGGATTTTATCACCCATAACTTCAAATGTTGTTCCTTGCTGTTTTAAGGTGTTTTTAAGTTGTTTTAGAGTGTTTTAGTGTGTTTTGTTTTATAATTCGAAAATCCCATAAAAATTTGAAAAATTGTTTTGAAAAACCCAAAAAGAGTTGTTTTATGAGTCGTTTTTGTGTGTTTGTGTCTTAGGGTACCTTCCAACACAATGATAAGGATTTGGTTTATAATTGCATGACGGTTAGAAAGAGTTATAAACATAGAGAAAAGTTTGATTTACTCTTGGTATATGCTTGGTTATGGTTATAATGTATGACTTCACATGCAATCATAAAAGAAAAAAATTCGTTTTTGTAACATGCTTGAAGGAAGGAACTCAAACAAACGCTACAACCCTGAGAGACTTGAGCCTATAACGTTCTTTGGAGAGTATAATCTGTGATTTCTTGTTTTCTAAAGTCGTTGCATGATCTCATTATTCTTTGCTTGGTTACTACTTAGAAGGCGTTTCATCATATAGTTCCAAATGCTAGAACTCATGCCCATTTCATTCAAAGCATGTTATTGATTTACATAACACATATTCAAGAAGAAGTTGTGTAGTGACCACCACCATAGCCAAATAGCCTTACTTCCCATACTTCGTATACGTTGTAAGTTTTAACCCCGTTGAGCCTCGTTTTGCCTTTATTCCTTGTTTACCCACATCACCCCTTACCTATCTTAGAGTAGGACTTTCCTATACCCTTGTTCTTAAAGTTTAGTGAGCATGACTTAAATGAATTCCTTTTGAGTTATATTATGCAAGAAAATGAGTGTGGGGGAGTAAAAGTTTGTTCTTACGTTTATATGTATGTTTTGAGATTCAAAAGAAAAAGAAGAAGAAAAGAAAAAAAAAAAAAAAAAAAAAAAAAAAGGAGTGAAAATAAGTAAGAATGAACTCACGAGCGTTGATGGTTGAAGAAAGGGTCCAAAAAGTTGAATATGGCCCTAAGTTTTGTGTGATTTTCCCTTGGGTGTTCAAAGTTGACTTCTGCGTTCTTAAGGGAATTCTAAGTGCCTAATTCAATACTTTGCTCACTATTGCTTTAAGAATGTTTGTTTATCCTTCACCTTTCATTGTTAGCCAATACCCTAGCCCCGTTACTACCCTTTGAGTGTTATGTATTTCAATTGTGGAGTTTGAACTTGGTATGAGCTTATGGTGTCACTGGTTCTCGCGTCTAAGTAGTAGCATTCCATTCATGAGATCATATCTAAACATGCTTATTAACTCCAGAAAATGCTTTCCTTATTATAACATATGTGAGTGTTCGTCTACATGTTTACATCAATCTTCTCACATATACCTAGTGTAGGGTGTGTAGTCAGAAAATCTGTGTGAAAAACGAGAGTACATCTAGTAAGAAATTGAGGGAATTCTCTAAAGGCATGTTACTACATTTGAAATGTGTTTTAATTGCTTAATTGTGAACTAGTATGTGGTGACTATGATTAAGAATGTACTTAAGTGTAAAGATGGCTCAAATCTGTGAGAATAATGATTTTTAACTTGTCATGTGCATTGGAAGTCCCTGATACGATTGTTGGAAGGTGTAGGTTGTGTTTTGTTCTTTTTGTTTTGTTTTTCTGTTTTGCTCGAGGACTAGCAAAAGCTAAGTGTGGGGGTATTTGATAGGAGCATATTTATGCGACTTAAATGGCTTGTTCTCGTACATTTACGTTATGTTTCTTTAATTATTTTAGTTCTTTATGCTTCTTTTGTGTGTTTTCAGGTTCTAAGGGAAAAGTATGCAAAAGGATGCCTTTTGGAGCCTTTTGGAGCAAATTAGAGATTGGAATGGATATCATATGCTTGGAGCCAAAAGGTTGGACGAAATTGAAGACTTGAAGTAGGAAAGTTAAATCCTAAAAAGACCTCATGTTTGAGCATCATTGAAAACTCCTACGCATTTTAGAACACAAAAACAACATTCCTAGCAACCTTAGGACATGTCGTGTGTTTCCTTGTGTCTCCCTTCCTTGCATGGCAACGAAGGGCTTTGTTCCCTATTTTAAATACTTAAACACTACCACTTATCATTCACCACATATCATTCACCACTTATCATATCATACATTCATTTATCACTTATCATAATCATTCACTTATCACTTAACATATCATACACTTATCACTTATCACTCATAATCACCTACAACATCCACCTACTTCACCTACAAATGACATAGCCATATGTTCCCTCCACTACTCCTATAAATACCCTTGCATTCATTCATTCATGGACATCTCATTTCATACACAACACACCACAAACACTTCCATTCCTTCTCTTTGCCGTGAGTTCCCTTGTAATCCAAACACCATTTTTCCATTTCCCTATTAATCCAAACACCACTCCCCAAACCATTCACACCATCAAACTATCCTTAGACCTTGTGTTACAACAACGAGGAAGAGAAGAGTGCCTAAACGTTCATACAATTCAAGTTTGAGTTGTTGGAATGTTTAGGTGTTTCTTTGATTTCAATGTTTAAATTCAATTCTCTTTGTTTGTACGTATGAGGAATGGAAGAGAAGAGTGCCTAAACGTTCATACAATTCAAGTTTGAGTTGTTGGAATGTTTAGGTATTTCTTTGATTTCAAAGTTATAATAAACTAAACCCCCTTTAGCTAGGGGGTGATTCGAAATATATGTTTATGCTTGCATTTTGATTTGATTAATTCTAATTGCGTTTCATAAGTTGTGGTTCAATTTGTTTAACCGTTTGATTGATAACTTATTTATGAATGTTTATTAAGAATGCGCGCTTAATTTTCATGCATCAATATGACGCTAGAATGTAAGTGAGTTTCACCTAATAGTTACGAACTTATATTCACAAGTAGTGGAGGTTGCTTATAAACAATCGCGTTAAATAAATTCTTGGCATAAGTTTCATGCGTAGTCCATAGTAACGAATGCCTCGTCAACACTTAAAGTTTTCATGATGCTTAATGATCTTTGATTGTATCTTTATTGTGCTTTTCACGTAAAGGACTTTTGGAGAATGTTGTGAATTGCGTTGCGCTAACCCATCCAATTCATTAACTTAAGGAAAACTTGACGGTTAATTTAAGCGGACCTAATTGACCCGGGGCGTTGAGAATTAATGATTTGTTGAAATGCAATTGGAAATCGTTTTATTATGCAAGTGTAACATGTGTGGAGATGAACCCCGTAGCTAACTTTCCATCCATTTGTTCTTTCTTTTCTTGTTTCTGTTTTCATGTTTAATTTAACTTGTTATTCAATTATGTTAAACATGTGAAACTAATTTCTTTTTAGTTAGAGGCGAATTTGAAGCCATGGACATATGTTGGTTATGATTTGATTTACTCCAGTTATGAATTCATGAACTTTAGATGTGGGTTACTTTTCTGTTTTGATTAAGAACTTGTTTATGTATGTGGGTTGAGGGTCGACACTTAATTTGCATGCCTAAGATTTGATGCTAGGATATAAGGGAATTTCACCTAATCGTTATGAACTTATATTCATGAGTAGTAAAAATCGCTAGTCACGATTGTGTTTAGTAAACCCTAGGCTGGATTAACATGCGTATTCCATAGTTATGAATGCCTAGTCAATGTTTATGATTTCCGTTGAACTTAATGATCTTTGTTGAATGTCTCTATCATGCGTATTCCATGTGAGAGACTTTGATTAGGAATAATTTGGTTGTAATGCGTATCCCATTCAATCCAATGAATCTAGGGAAATCTGAAGGTTAATTTAAGCGGACCTAATTAACTTGGAGCATTGTCATTCATCGTTTGTTGAAGTCATAACTGGGAGTCAAATTATATGCTTATGTTCATGTGTGGATAAGGAACCCTCTAACTAGTTTTTCTTCATTCTATTCCATCAATTTCGTTTGTACAATCTGTTTTGTTTCCAAGTTTCTATTTTAGTTTAATTTCGTCCAAAACCAATCCCCCATTTATTTTAAAGTGTTAGATTAGTTAGAAATACATTTATTTTGTGTTTTTACGTTTTTTTGAGTCAAATCCAAGTGATTAACAATCCCTCCTAATCCCCGGTCCAGAACGATCCCTACTTATACATATACTACAATTTGACGAAAAGAGGGTTTAATTTGTGTGCGTATAATTCCCGCATCAGCAGGCGCCCTTTCGATTTCTGAACGACGCCCCTTCTCTTTGAACGACACGTGGTAGTGCAGATGCGGCTCCTTTTGACAAAGCTGCACGCGTTTTCTGAAAAGCAGAGAAAGCGTCGCCGAACTTTGCGCTTGTCGGCTAAAGATGTGTAGTTACGATGATGGCCTCCACGTGTTTTCTGAAAAGAAGAAATCTTTTGACAAAGTTGAACACGTCTTCTGAAAAGCCGAGGGAGCGTCGCCTAAATTACGCCGGAAAATCCGGCTCTTTGAATCGGTGGACGCGTCGCCTTGGCTTTTTATAGAGCTTTCGATCACTGCCAACATACACACTCTGAAGATTTCCCATTCCTGAAACTCGACTCCGGCCCTTTGTGAAATTTTAACTCCATCCACCCCTTCTCTTTGAACACTTTTGAAAAAAATGGCAAACTCATCGAACCTTAGCTTAGATTTGAGTCTCAGCAGCAATCCGGTTGCGCCCCGTCAAGGTAATGGATGGCGCCCTTCTTTTTTATCTTCTAACGGTCCTCTTTCACGTGAAGACTCTGTGATGCAGGACGCCACAACTGCTACAATAGTAGCTAAAAACCTCCTCACTCCAAAAGATAGTAGGCTGCAGTCAGGACGGTCCGATGAGTTGGCCGTTCAAGAGTCCCTCGCACTTAGTGTTCAGTGTGCGAGTTCTGTGTCCAACATGGGCCAACGCCTGCTTGCTCGGTCCCGCCAAGTGGAATCGTTGATGGCAGAGGTGGAAAGACTTAAGCAAGAGATCCAGCAGCTTAAGTACGAGAATAGAAGTTTGCATGTGCTTGCAAATAACTATTCGTCGGGGATGAAGAGGAAGCTTGATGAGCTGCAAGAATCTGAGGGTCGAATTCACAGTGACCGTCAAAGGCTTGCGTCTTATCTCCAGAGGCACCTTTTTCCTGGGTCATCCAGCGCTTGGCCAAGTATTGAGGCCTGGAATGCTCTAGCTCCGATGCCTTCCGCTCCGATGCCTTCCGCTTCTATGCCTCCTGCTTCTATGCCTTCTGCTCCTATGCCTTCTGCTTCGACGCCTCGTAGTGGGGCTTGATAGGAGCATATTTATGCGACTTAAATGGCTTGTTCTCGTACATTTACGTTATGTTTCTTTAGTTATTTTAGTACTTTAAGCTATTTTCGTGTGTTTGTAGGTCCAAAGGGCTAAAGGAGCAAAAAGATGCATTTTGGAGACTTTTGGAGCACTTTTGGGCTAAGGACGGATAGCTTATGCTTGAAGCCAAAGTGTTGGACGAAATTGAAGACCTAATTGGAGCCAAAGTGTTGGAACCTTGTTCTCTTTAGTTTTAGGACATTTAAACCTTTCCTAATCCCAATCATGCCATGCATAACACACATCCATTCTAACACATTGTCATTGCACATGCATTTCCTTCATTAGTTAACCCACATGCACTTATCACTTATCATCACCACATATCATATCACTTAATCACTTATCACTTATCATCACTACTTAACCACTTATCATATCATAACCACATATCATATCACTTATCACTTATCACTTAACATAACATCCACCTACTTCACCTACAAATGACATAGCCATATGTTCCCTCCACTACTCCTATAAATACCCTTGCATTCATTCATTCATGGACATCTCATTTTCATACACAACACACCACAAACACTTCCATTCCCTCATTGCCGTGAGTCCCCCTTCCCTTATAATCCAAAAACCATCTTTCCATTTCCATCACTCCTCACTCCATTCCACACTTCCATTCCCCCAAACCAACTATCCTTAGACCTTATGCTACAATAAAGAGGAAGAGAAGAGGGCCTAAACGTTCATACAATTCAAGTTTGAGTTGTTGGAATGTTTAGGTGTTTCTTTGATTTCAATGTTTAATTTTAATTCTCTTTGTTTTGTATGAGGAACTAAACCCCCCCTTAGCTAGGGGGTGATTCGAAATATATGTTTATGCTTGCATTTTGATTTGATTACTTCTAATTGCATTTCATAAGTTGTTGATTCAATTTGTTTAACCGTTTGATTGATAACTTATTTATGTATGTTTATTAAGAATGCGCGCTTAATTTTCATGCATGAATATGACGCTAGAATATAAGTGATTTTCACCTAATCGTTATGAACTTATATTCACAAGTAGTGGAGGTTGCTTATAAACAATCGCGTTAAATGAATTATTGGCACGAGTTTCATGCTCATCATAGTAACGAATGCCTCGTCAACACTTATAGTTTTCATAATGCTTAATGATCTTTGATTGTATCTTTATTGTGCTGTTCACGTAAAGGACTTTTGGAGAATGTTGTGAATTGCGTTGCGCTAACCCATCCAATTCATTAACTTAAGGAAAACTTGACGGTTAATTTAAGCGGACCTAATTAACCCGGGGTGATGAGTTTCATAATTTATTGAAATGCAATTGGAAATCTTTTTATTATGCAAGTGTAACATATGTGGAGATAACCCCCTTAGCTATTCTATCATCCATTCATTCCATTTCATAAATTTCATATTTACATTCTGTCTAGTTTATTAACTTGTTTCGTTATTTCAATTTTCGTAAAAACCTCAATCCCCCTTTTGCTTTAATGTTCATTTTAGTTAGAATTCAATTTAGTTTGTGTTTTTAAAGCATTTTGAGTTTTTGGTTTGTCTTAGTGTTTTAAACTTTAATTTTGCATTCTTTGAGTCTAGTTTAGTGTTTTAAACTTTATTTTACGTTTTTGAGTCAGTTTCCAAGAGATTTGCAATCCCTCCTAATCCCCGGTCCAGAACGATCCCTACTTATACTTATACTACAATTGTCAAAAAGAGGGTTTAATTTGTGCGCATATAATTCTCGCACCAAATTTTGGCGCCGTTGCCGGGGATTAGAAAATTTGCTAATCCCTTGGATTGTTTGTTTCTGTATTGTCTTTTAGATTTAGTTTTTATTTGTGTTTTGTTTGTTAAGAACAACATGGCACTTGATAACGCTTCTCTTTTGTCACAGCTCATGGAAAGGTCCCAAATGCAAAGAGTTGATATATCTAATCTTCAATCAAGGAATAACGTGTTTTCCAATACTTACAATTCGGATTGGAGTGATCATTCAAACTCTATGTGGTGGGAACCTCAAAATGCTCAACAAGGAGGATATTGGCAGCCACCACAACCTCATATTCAATATGCCCAACCAAACTCAAGTTCGTCAATAGATTATAATCAAAAGCTTAATGAATTAATTTGTTTGGTGCAGGGCTCACAAAATCAAGACAATGAGGCTCAACAAGAAGGATATTGGCAGCCATATGAGGAGTTCTATTCAACGCCTATGCAGCCACCACAAAGGTTGGACCACTTGGATAAGCAAATTGGGCAGATCGCGGAGTTCGTAGGACAGTTTCGAGACCAAGGCGAACTCCCTAGTTCAACCATTGCAAATCAGAAGGGAGAATTTGAAAACACCAATGCTATCATGTTGAGAAGTGACAAGGAGGTTGGAACGGACCCTCAACCATCAAAATCAAATCACAAGGAAGAGGAATACACCCAACCCACGGAAAGGGTGGAAACACCTTTACCGGAGGCACCTATTGCTCCTATGCCATCTAATACAGGTATGGTTGTTCCAAATTTCATTATTTTTAACCCCGTTCCAACAAGTATCCCTATTCCTTGCAGATTCATGACTTCCAAGGAAGAAGAAGGTGAAAAAGACATCTTGGAAGCCCTTTCAAAGGTGACAAGTAGGGAATGTCATGAATTCATCAAAGAGGACGTTCTTGAAACCACAAAATCCAAAGAAGTTAAATTTGATGACATTGGACAAGTCATAACCATCACTTGCAATCTGGCCAAGTCCAATATCCCTGAAACTTTCAAAGGAGTGGTGTTTGTCATTGAGTTCTTGTCGGACAAAACAAGTAAGTTTTTTTCAAATTCCTTTACATTTTATACTAACTTGCTGTTTTTTATGAATCAGGCACCTACACTAGAATTCAAACCATTGCCGGTTCACTTCAAGTATCACCTTCCATTCAAGGACCAATTCCATGCCGTTTGATTTTATTTATGTTAATAAAAAAATAAAAAAACAAAAAAATAAAAAAAATAAAAAAAAAAAGAGAGAAAGAAAGATACTAAACATGGAGAAAGGTGGAGCTTCACAAAGGTTGTTTGCGTGAAGCCCCACTACGAGGCGCAGAAGCGGAAGGCATAGAAGCGGGAGGCATAGAAGCGGAAGCCATCGGAGCGGGAGGCATCGGAGCTAGAGCATTCCAGGCCTCAATACTTGGCCAAGCGCTGGATGACCCAGGAAAAAGGTGCCTCTGGAGATAAGACGCAAGCCTTTGACGGTCACTGTGAATTCGACCCTCAGATTCTTGCAGCTCATCAAGCTTCCTCTTCATCCCCGACGAATAGTTATTTGCAAGCACATGCAAACTTCTATTCTCGTACTTAAGCTGCTGGATCTCTTGCTTAAGTCTTTCCACCTCGGCCATCAACGATTCCACTTGGCGGGACCGAGCAAGCAGGCGTTGGCCCATGTTGGACACAGAACTCGCACACTGAACACTAAGTGCGAGGGACTCTTGAACGGCCAACTCATCAGACCGTCCTGACAGCAGCCTACTATCTTTTGGAGTGAGGAGGTTTTTAGCTACTATTGTAGCTATTGTGGCGTCCTGCATCACAGAGTCTTCACCTGAAAGAGGACCGTTAGAAGATAAAAAAGAAGGGCGCCATACATTACCTTGACGGGGCGCAACCGGATCGCTGCTGAGACTCAAATCTAAGCTAAGGTTCGATGAGTTTGCCATTTTTTTTTCAAAAGTGTTCAAAGAGAAGGGGTGGATGGAGTTAAAATTTCACAAAGGGCCGGAGTCGAGTTTCAGGAATGGGAAATCTTCAGAGTGTGTGTGTTGGGGTGATTGATAGCTCTATAAAAAGCCAAGACGACACGTCCACCGATTCAAAGAGCCGGATTTTCCGGCGTAATTTAGGCGACGCTCCCTCGGCTTTTCAAGAAAACGCGTTCAACTTTGTCAAAAGATTTCTGACAAAGCTGAAAACACGTGGAGGCCATCATCGCATCTACACATCTTTAGCCGACAAGCGCAAAGTTCGGCGACGCTTTCTCTGCTTTTCAGAAGACACGTGCAGCTTTGTCAAAAGGAGCCGCATCTGCACTACCACGTGTCGTTCAGAAAGCGAAGGGGCGTCGTTCAGAAATCGAAGGGGCGCCTGCTCAGAAATCGAAGGGGCGCCTGCTCAGAAATCGAAGAGGCGTATTCAAAGATCGAAGAGGCGCCACTATTTCAAAGAGCCGGATTTGCGGGATCAAAACGTTTGTCGACAAGGGTAAAAAGTACCACCACTTGATATTATCTCTATATATGTCGACCTTCGTCTTTTATGGCAGGGCAAACCTGAAGAAAATGCCCAACTCTCCCTCACCTCTGAGGGCGCACTCCCGGCAAAGCCTTTCAAAATACTCAATTCTTTCTTCTTCCCCAAAGATGATACCAGATGCCTGGAGTACATATGACCCAGGAGGAAACGGCGGATTGAAGCATGTGCTGATTCATTCACCGCTTCTTCAAAGCAAAGGTATCTCATATCATCAAGGTCAAAAGCAAAAGTATCTCATATCATGCTCTTTCCCTGTCTTTTTCTTTGTCCTTGTTCTTACTTGCATGGCAAAGTAAAAGAAGCAATCAGCCGGCACTTGGAGTCAGTCTTCCGATCTGGAGCCAACTGCTTGGAATCTATTCCTGATTGCTTACCTAGCGTTGCTCTCGAGTAGTCATCTTCAACGGTTGATACACTTCCAGAGAAGGGACCACTCCTGCAAAGATTGAACAAAGAAACAGATAACAGGAGGAAGCTCAGACCTTCGGGGGAAACCAAAAGAACCATCCTGCTGCCCAGTTCAAGAAGTAGCACAAAGGAAAATCAACGATGGGCAGAAACCAGTTCAAGAGTAAGCCTGTGGAATCACAAAGATCAAAGCCTCAATGCAATCACCAAGGAGAAGAGGGAATTTACACTCCATAACCAGATTTGCGTCCCTAAACTCTTCTCTTTGTTAATTACATTCTGCCATGTTTAGTATGTTTAGTTGCTTTTTGTGTGTTTACTTATGTTTTGTGTGAACCATATGCTTAAAACATTGAGGACAATGTTTGATTTAAGTATGGGGGGGGTAACTAAGTATATTTAATGCAAATTCGTGGGATTTTATCACCCATAACTTCAAATGTTGTTCCTTGCTGTTTTAAGGTGTTTTTAAGTTGTTTTAGAGTGTTTTAGTGTGTTTTGTTTTATAATTCGAAAATCCCATAAAAATTTGAAAAATTGTTTTGAAAAACCCAAAAAGAGTTGTTTTAAGAGTCGTTTTTGTGTGTTTGTGTCTTAGGGTACCTTCCAACACAATGATAAGGATTTGGTTTATAATTGCATGACGGTTAGAAAGAGTTATAAACATAGGGAAAAGTTTGATTTACTCTTGGTATATGCTTGGTTATGGTTATAATGTATGACTTCACATGCAATCATAAAAGAAAAAAATTCATTTTTGTAACATGCTTGAAGGAAGGAACTCAAACAAACGCTACAACCCTGAGAGACTTGAGCCTATAACGTTCTTTGGAGAGTATAATCTGTGATTTCTTGTTTTCTAAAGTCGTTGCATGATCTCATTATTCTTTGCTTGGTTACTACTTAGAAGGCGTTTCATCATACAGTTCCAAATGCTAGAACTCATGCCCATTTCATTCAAAGCATGTTATTGATTTGCATAACACATATTCAAGAAGAAGTTGTGTAGTGACCACCACCATAGCCAAATAGCCTTACTTCCCATACTTCGTATATGTTGTAAGTTTTAACCCCGTTGAGCCTTGTTTAGCCTTTATTCTTTGTTTACCCACATTTCCCTTACCTAGTTTAGAGTAGGACTTTCCTATACCCTTGTTCTTAAAGTTTAGTGAGCATGACTTAAATGAATTCCTTTTGAGTTACATTATGCAAGAAAATGAGTGTGGGGGAGTAAAAGTTTGTTCTTACGTTTATATGTATGTTTTGAGATTCAAAAGAAAAAGAAGAAAAAAAAAAAAAAAAAAAAAAAAAAAAAAAAAAAGGAGTGAAAATAAGTAAGAATGAACTCACGAGCGTTGATGGTTGAAGAAAGGGTCCAAAAAGTTGAATATGGCCCTAAGTTTTGTGTGATTTTCCCTTGGGTGTTCAAAGTTGACTTCTGCGTTCTTAAGGGAATTCTAAGTGCCTAATTCAATACTTTGCTCACTATTGCTTTAAGAATGTTTGTTTATCCTTCACCTTTCATTGTTAGCCAATACCCTAGCCCCGTTACTACCCTTTGACTTCTATATTGAGTGTTATGTATTTCAATTGTGGAGTTTGAACTTGGTATGAGCTTATGGTGTCACTGGTTCTCGCGTCTAAGTAGTAGCATTCCATTCATGAGATCATATCTAAACATGCTTATTAACTCCAGAAAATGCTTTCCTTATTATAACATATGTGAGTGTTCGTCTACATGTTTACATCAATCTTCTCACATATACCTAGTGTAGGGTGTGTAGTCAGAAAATCTGTGTGAAAAACGAGAGTACATCTAGTAAGAAATTGAGGGAATTCTCTAAAGGCATGTTACTACATTTGAAATGTGTTTTAATTGCTTAATTGTGAACTAGTATGTGGTGACTATGATTAAGAATGTACTTAAGTGTAAAGATGGCTCAAATCTGTGAGAATAATGATTTTTAACTTGTCATGTGCATTGGAAGTCCCTGATATGATTGTTGGAAGGTGTAGGTTGTGTTTTGTTCTTTTTGTTTTGTTTTTCTGTTTTGCTCGAGGATTAGCAAAAGCTAAGTGTGGGGGTATTTGATAGGAGCATATTTATGCGACTTAAATGGCTTGTTCTCGTACATTTACGTTATGTTTCTTTAGTTATTTTAGTACTTTAAGCTATTTTCGTGTGTTTGTAGGTCCAAAGGGCTAAAGGAGCAAAAAGATGCATTTTGGAGACTTTTGGAGCACTTTTGGGCTAAGGACGGATAGCTTATGCTTGAAGCCAAAGTGTTGGACGAAATTGAAGACCTAATTGGAGCCAAAGTGTTGGAACCTTGTTCTCTTTAGTTTTAGGACATTTAAACCTTTCCTAATCCCAATCATGCCATGCATAACACACATCCATTCTAACACATTGTCATTGCACATGCATTTCCTTCATTAGTTAACCCACATGCACTTATCACTTATCATCACCACATATCATATCACTTAATCACTTATCACTTATCATCACTACTTAACCACTTATCATATCATAACCACATATCATATCACTTATCACTTATCACTTAACATAACATCCACCTACTTCACCTACAAATGACATAGCCATATGTTCCCTCCACTACTCCTATAAATACCCTTGCATTCATTCATTCATGGACATCTCATTTTCATACACAACACACCACAAACACTTCCATTCCCTCATTGCCGTGAGTCCCCCTTCCCTTATAATCCAAAAATCATCTTTCCATTTCCATCACTCCTCACTCCATTCCACACTTCCATTCCCCCAAACCAACTATCCTTAGACCTTATGCTACAATAAAGAGGAAGAGAAGAGGGCCTAAACGTTCATACAATTCAAGTTTGAGTTGTTGGAATGTTTAGGTGTTTCTTTGATTTCAATGTTTAATTTTAATTCTCTTTGTTTTGTATGAGGAACTAAACCCCCCCTTAGCTAGGGGGTGATTCGAAATATATGTTTATGCTTGCATTTTGATTTGATTACTTCTAATTGCATTTCATAAGTTGTTGATTCAATTTGTTTAACCGTTTGATTGATAACTTATTTATGTATGTTTATTAAGAATGCGCGCTTAATTTTCATGCATGAATATGACGCTAGAATATAAGTGATTTTCACCTAATCGTTATGAACTTATATTCACAAGTAGTGGAGGTTGCTTATAAACAATCGCGTTAAATGAATTATTGGCACGAGTTTCATGCTCATCATAGTAACGAATGCCTCGTCAACACTTATAGTTTTCATAATGCTTAATGATCTTTGATTGTATCTTTATTGTGCTGTTCACGTAAAGGACTTTTGGAGAATGTTGTGAATTGCGTTGCGCTAACCCATCCAATTCATTAACTTAAGGAAAACTTGACGGTTAATTTAAGCGGACCTAATTAACCCGGGGTGATGAGTTTCATAATTTATTGAAATGCAATTGGAAATCTTTTTATTATGCAAGTGTAACATATGTGGAGATAACCCCCTTAGCTATTCTATCATCCATTCATTCCATTTCATAAATTTCATATTTACATTCTGTCTAGTTTATTAACTTGTTTCGTTATTTCAATTTTCGTAAAAACCTCAATCCCCCTTTTGCTTTAATGTTCATTTTAGTTAGAATTCAATTTAGTTTGTGTTTTTAAAGCATTTTGAGTTTTTGGTTTGTCTTAGTGTTTTAAACTTTAATTTTGCATTCTTTGAGTCTAGTTTAGTGTTTTAAACTTTATTTTACGTTTTTGAGTCAGTTTCCAAGAGATTTGCAATCCCTCCTAATCCCCGGTCCAGAACGATCCCTACTTATACTTATACTACAATTGTCAAAAAGAGGGTTTAATTTGTGCGCATATAATTCTCGCACCAGGGCTTCACGTAAACATCCTCTGTGAAGGCTCCATCTTTCTCCATGTTTAGTATCTTTCTTTTTTTTTTTTTTTTTTTTTTTTTTTTTTAACATAAATAAAATCAAACGGCATGGAATTGGTCCTTGAATCGAAGGTGATACTTGAAGTGAACCGGCATTGGTTTGAATTCTAATGTAGGTGCCTGATTCATAAAAAACAACAAGTTAGTATAAAATGTAATGGAATTTGAAAAAAATGACTTACATGTTTTGTCTGACAAGAACTCAATGACAAACACCACTCCTTTGAAAGTTTCAGGGATATTGGACTTGGTCAGATTGCATGTGATGGTTATGACTTGTCCAATGTCATCAAATTCAACTTCTTTGGGTATTGTTGTCTCAAGTATATCCCCTTTGATGAATTCATGAAATTCCCTACTTTGCACCTTTGGAAGGTCTTCCAAGATGTCTTTTTCACTTTCTTCTTCCTTGGAATTCATGAACCTGCAAGGAATAGGGATATTAGGTGGAATGGGGTTAGAACTAATTGGAACAACCTTACTTGAATTAGATGGCGTAGGAGCAATAAGTGCTTCCGGCAAAGGTGCTTCAAATCCTCCCTTCGGATTTACAATGGTTGAACTAGGGAGTTTGCCTTGGTCGCAAAATTGTCCTACGAACTCCGCTATCTGCCCAATTTGATTTTCCAAGTGATCCAACCTTTTGTCTTCTTGTCGAGCCTCATTGTCTTGATTTTGTGAGCCCTGCACCAAACAAATTAATTCGTTAAGCTTTTGATTATAATCTATTGACGAACTTAAATTTGGTTGGGCATATTGAATATGAGGTTGTGGTGGCTGCCAATATCCTCCTTGTTGAGCATTTTGAGGTTCCCACCACATAGAGTTTGAATGATCACTCCAATCCGAATTGTAAGTATTGGAAAACACGTTATTCCTTGATTGAAGATTAAATATATCAACTCTTTGCATTTGGGACCTTTCCATGAGCTGTGACAAAAGAGAAGTGTTATCAAGTGCCATGTTGTTCTTAACATACAAACACAAATAAAAAAAAACTAAATCTAAAAGACAATACAGAAACAAATAATCCAAGGGATTAGCAAATTTTCTAATCCCCGGCAACGGCGCCAAAATTTGGTGCGAGAATTATACGCACACAAATTAAACCCTCTTTTTGACAATTGTAGTAATGATATAAGTAGGGATCGTTCTGGACCGGGGATTAGGAGGGATTGTTAATCACTTGGATTTGACTCAAAAACGTAAAAACACAATATAAAACACTATACTAGACTCAAAGAATTCAAAAATACTTTAAAACATAAACTAAATTGATTTCTAATTAAATTGAACAATAAAGTAAAGGGGGGATTGTGTTTGGACGAGATTAAATTAAATGGACAAATTGTAATTAAAGGCAAAACGTAAATATGAATGTGATGAAAATATGGATGATGGAATAGCCAAGGGGTTCTTCTCCACACATGTTACACTTGCATACAAGATTGATTCTCAGTTGGTCTTTCGATAAATTATGAAACTCAACGCCCCGGGTTAATTAGGTCCGCTTAAATTAACCGTCAAGTTTTCCTTAAGTTAATGAATTGGATGGGTTAGCGCAACGCAATTCACCACATTCTCCAAAAGTCCTTTACGTGAAAAGCACAATAAAGATACAATCAAAGATCATTAAGCATTATGAAAACTATAAGTGTTGACGAGGCATTCGTTACTATGATGAGCATGAAACTCGTGCCAAGAATTCATTTAACGCGATTGTTTATAAGCAACCTCCACTACTTGTGAATATAAGTTCATAACGATTAGGTGAAATTCACTTATATTCTAGTGTCATATTCATGCATGAAAATTAAGCGCGCATTCTTAATAAACATTCATAAATAAGTTATCAATCAAACGGTTAAACAAATTGAATCCACAACTTATGAAATTCCAACGAAAGTTAATCAATTCATATTGCAAATATAAACATAGTTTCGAATCACCCCCTAGCTAAAGGGGTTTAGTTCCTCATAACTTTGAAATCAAAGAAACACGTAAACATTCCAACAACTCAAACTTGAATTGTATGAACGTTTAGGCACTCTTCTCTTCCATTCCTCATACGTACAAAACAAAGAGAATTAAATTTAAACTTTGAAATCAAAGAAACACCTAAACATTCCAACAACTCACACTTGAATTGTATGAACGTTTAGGCCCTCTTATCTTCCTCGTTGTTGTAGCACAAGGTCTAAGGTGAGGTTTGGGGGATTATGGAAATGGATGAGGAGTGGTGTTTGGATTATAAGGGAATGGATGGGAAGCTCACGGCTAGGGAAGGGAGAACGTGTTTGTAATGTGTTGTGTATGAAATGAGATGTTCCTGAATGAATGAATGCAAGGGTATTTATAGGAGTAGTGGAGGGAACATATGGCTATGTCATTTGTAGGTGAAGTAAGTGTGTGAGGTTGGTGAAGTAAGTGGAGGTTGTAGGTGAAGTAGGTGGATGTTGTAGGTGAAGTAGGTGGATGTTGTAGGTGAAGTAGGTGGATGTTTAAATGGTTGAAATGTGTAGATGATTATGAGTGATAAGTGATAAGTGAATGATTATGATAAGTGATAAATGAATGTATGATATGATAAGTGGTGAATGATATGTGGTGAATGATAAGTGGTAGTGTTTAAGTATTTAAAATAGGGAACAAAGCCCTTCCTTGCATGGCAAGGAAGGGAGACACAAGGAAACACACGACAATGTCCTAAGGTTGCTAGGAATGTTGTTTTTGTGTTCTAAAATGCGTAGGAGTTTTCAATGATGCTCAAACATGAGGTCTTTTTAGGATTTAAGTTTCCTACTTCAAGTCTTCAATTTCGTCCATCCTTTTGGCTCCAAGCATATGATATCCATTCCAATCTCTAAATTGCTCCAAAAGGCTCCAAAAGGCATCCTTTTGCATACTTTGCCCTTAGAACCTGAAAACACACAAAAGAAGCATAAAGAACTAAAATAACTAAAGAAACATAACGTAAATGTACGAGAACAAGCCATTTAAGTCGCATAAATATGCTCCTATCACTTTCTTTGATATAACATATGTGAGTGTTAGAATTCATATTTACATCAATCTTCTCACATATAACTAGTATAGGGTGTGTAGTCAGAAAATCTGTGTGAAAAACGAATGCATATCTTGTAAGGAATTGAGCAAATTCTCTAAGGCATGTTACTACTTTCAAGACATGGTTTTAAATGCTTAATTGTGAAATAGTATGTGGTGACTTTGATTAAGAATGTACTCAAGTGTGAAGATGACTAAAATCTATGGGACTAATGATTTTTAACTTGTCATGTGCATTGGAAATCCGTGAGACGATTGTTGGAAGGTGTAGGTTGTGTTTTGTTCGTTTTGTCTAGTTTCGTGTTCTCTTGTTGTTTTGTTTTGCTCGAGGACTAGCAAAAGATAAGTGTGGGGGTATTTGATAGGAGCATATTCATGCGACTTAAATGGCTTGTTCTCAGCATTTACGTTATGTTTCTTTAGTTATTTTAGTACTTTAAGCTATTTTCGTGTGTTTGTAGGTCCAAAGGGCTAAAGGAGCAAAAAGATGCATTTTGGAGACTTTTGGAGCACTTTTGGGCTAAGGATGGATAGCTTATGCTTGGAGCCAAAGTGTTGGACGAAATTGAAGACCTAATTGAAGACCAAAGTGTTGGAACCTTGTTCCCTTTAGTTTTAGGACATTTAAACCATTTCAGAAACTCCACAATCCCATTCATCAACACATGCATCCACATGCATTCACCCTTTAAACCATTAAATCCACATGCTTTCTTATTCAATTAAATCAGCCACATGCATTCATCATCATAACCTAGCTGTCATTCCACTTCATTGCACATGCATCTTCAAATAAATCAGATTTCCATCATATTCACATGCATTCCATCCTTTAAAACATTGCACATGCACTCCCTTTAATTAATTAAGCCACATGCACTCCCATCCATTTCATCATTGCAGCCAACACATGCTTTCACATGCATTTTCAGATTGTCCCCTTGCACATGCAGCCACATATTCATTGCACATGCAATTCCAACCCACATGCATCCTTTAATCATTCAAACATGCAGCCACATTCCCTCCTAGCAAGCATCCATTGCATTCATTCTCATTCACTCTCCATTTTCAGAATGTAGACCATAACACCACCCTTGCCGTGACTCTCCCTTACAATCCAAACACCATCCTTCCATTTCCACCACTCCTCTTCCATTCCTCCACCACTCCCCAAACCATTCACACCATCAAACTATCCTTAGACCTTGTGCTACAACGAAGAGGAAGAGAAGAGTGCCTAAACGTTCATACAATTCAAGTTTGAGTTGTTGGAATGTTTAGGTGTTTCTTTGATTTCAATGTTTAATTTCAATACTCTTTGTTTTGTACGAATGAGGAATGGAAGAGAAGAGGGCCTAAACGTTCATACAATTCAAGTTTGAGTTGTTGGAATGTTTAGGTGTTTCTTTGATTCTCTTTGTTTTGTACCATGAGGAACTAAACCCCCCTTGGCTAGGGGGGGATTCGAAATAAATGTTTATGCTTGCATTTTGATTTGATTACTTCTAATTACGTTTCATAAGTTGTGGATTCAATTTGTTTAACCGTTTGATTGATAACTTATTTATGTATGTTTATTGAGAGTGCACGCTTAATTTTCATGCATGAATATGACGCTAGAATATAAGTGAGTTTCACCTAATCGTTACAAACTTATATTCACAAGTAGTGGAGGTTGCTTATAAACAATCGCGTTAAACGAATTCTTGGCATAAGTTTCATGCGTATTCCATAGTAACGAATGCCTCGTCAACACTTATAATTTTCATAGAGCGTAATGATTCTTGCTTGTATCTCTATTATGCAATCATGTAGGGGACTTGTGGGGAATGTTTTGAATTGTTGTATGTGCTAACCCATCCAATTCAATAACGTTAGGAAGATTTGAAGGTTAATTAGTGCATCACGGTTAACTTGGGGTGTTGAGAATTCATAATTTATTGAAATGCAATTGGAAATCATTTTATTATGCAAGTGTAACATGTGTGGAGAAGAACCTTCTAGCTAGCATTCATCCATTCAATTTCATCGCATTCATATTTACATTCTGTCTAGTTTATTAAACTTGTTTCGTTATTTCAATTTTCGTCAAATTAAAATCCCCCTTTACTTTATTGTCTAATTTAGTTAGAAAGTGTCTTAGTTTGTGTTTATAAGAGTTTTGAGTCATTTTGTTACACAAATTCGTCCAAATTTGTGTTTGTGCTCAAATCTGCCCAGAAAGTGGTTTTTAGGCAGATTTGAGTGTGTTTGTGTTGTTTTGAGTCTTTTGGTTTGTTTTAGTGTTTTAAAGTTTAGTTTTGCATTCTTTGAGTCTAGTATAGTGTTTTATATTGTTATTTTACGTTTGAATCAAGCCATAATCTTAAATTCGTCCAACATTGGGTTTAAGGTCAGAAACTGCCTAGTTAGTGTTTTTAGGCAGTTTTGAGTCTTTTGAATTTTTTTTTTTTGTGTCCTTTGAGTCAAATCCAAGTGATTAACAATCCCTCCTAATCCCCGGTCCAGAACGATCCCTACTTGCACCTATACTACAATTTGACGAAAAGAGGGTTTAATTTGTGTGCGTATAAAATCTCGCATCACCCATCATCCATTAGTTTTTCTTATTTTCGTCCAAAATCTGTTTTAAAGTTTTAAGTCACTTGTTTTCTTTTAAATTCGTCCAAAATCAAAACCCCCTTTCTTATTTGTTCCAAATCTGTCCAAAAGAGTCTTTTTGAGTCTTTAGAGTCAAAACCAAGTGTATTTTCGTCCAAATTAAGTCCTAGAGTCTAAATTGAGTCTTTTTGGTTATTTTTGGTTGTTTTGAGTCATATAAGTTAGTAAGAGTCTTGTGAGTGTATTTAAAGTGTTTTAAAACATATTTTTACATCTTTGAGTCAATTTTCATTAGATTAGCAATCCCTCCTAATCCCCGGCCTAGAACGATCCCTACTTATATCTATACTACAATTGTCAAAAAAAGGGTTTAATTTGAGTGCTATCTTTTATCACATCAGATGCCTCGGTGGGAGGTGTTTTGGTTGACAAAACGCCCGTGGCTGCCAAGGTTTTAATTGCAAATAGAGCGTTGAATGCACAACAATATGGTGTTGGACAAAGAGACACCCCACGGCAGCAAGTGAATGAGGTAATTTCCCAATCCGACATTCAATCTCAATTAGCTAATCTTACTTCTATTGTGTCTCAGATGGCCGAAGGAATGAGGATACAAGGACCAAGTGTATGTGGCGTATGTTCTATCCAAGGACATCCTTCGGACAAGTGCCCTCAATTGATTGAGAATGGGGGATGGGAAAGTGCAAATGCCATTGGATTTCCAAGCCAAAATCAGCCAAGGAATGATCCATATTCCAACACATACAATCCAGGGTGGAGAGACCATCCAAACTTCAAGTGGAGGGAGCCTCAACAACTTCAACAACAAGGAGGCTTTAGACAACAACCCCTGGGGTTTTACACCAAAACCTACGGCAATGATCCAACCCCACCCTAATCTGCCCAAAACAATCAAGGTACGTCTTTAGATAATGCTACACTTCTTAAGTTACTTACCAATTTGTCTCAGGGGCAAGAAAATCAAAACAAAGCATTGCAAAACCAAGAAAAAGCGATGCTAAACCAAGACAAAAGGGTGGACCACTTAGAAAAACAAATTGGGCAGATTACGGAGTTTGTAGGACAATTCTGAGACCAAGGCAAGCTCCCTAGCTCAACCATTGTCAACCCAAAGGGAGGGTTCGAATCTACCAAGGCAATCACATTGAGAAGTGGTAAGGAAGTTGGAACCACCCCAAAACCGTCCAAAACAAGTCAAGAAGAGGACATGTTGCTGCAAGAAAAGAATCAACAAGGCACCAAAGCCACGGCAAGGGTGGAACCAACCTTGCCGCAGCCATCTACCACCCCAAAACCGTCCAACACCCCTAAGGTAAGTCCAAATTCGACTTTGTCAAGTTCTATTCCACTAAATGTGCCCTTCCCTAGTAGATTTAGGCAATCAAAGAAAGAAGGGAATGAGAAGGACATTCTGGAAACCTTGAGGAAAGTTCAAGTCAATATTCCGCTCCTTGATGCAATTAAGCAAGTTCCTAAGTATGCGAAATTTTTGAAAAGGCTTTGCACCACAAGGAAGAGGATTTCAAACAAAGAGGTGGTCCAGGTAAGTGAGAATGTTTCGGCAGTGTTACAAAGAAAACTACCACCTAAATGCAAAGATCCGGGTAGTTTTACAATTCCTTGTGTTATTGGAAATACTAAATTTGAACATGCTATGCTAGATTTAGGAGCTTCAATTAATGTCATGCCTTACTTAATTTATGCATTTATGAACTTGGGAGAACTTAAAAACGATGGTGTGATTATTCAATTGGTCGATCGTTTTAATACCTATCCAAAAGGAGTTTTGGAAGATGTGTTGGTGCAGGTTAACAATTTGATCTTTCCGGCAGACTTTTACGTGCTTGACATGGAGGATTCATCCCATTCTACACCATTGCCGATCCTACTTGGGAGACCTTTCATGAAAACAACCCGCACCAAGATCGACGTGTTCAAAGGAACTTTAACGATGGAATTTGACGGGGAAGTTATTGATTTCAATCTTTTTGAAACTATTAAATATCCTAATGACAATCATTCTTGTTTCTATATTGATATACTTGAGTCATTGGCGCAAGATTTTCTTGATTCATTGGACAAAGACCCACTTGAAACCACAATTGCCGAAGGAATGGGTAGAGAACCAAATCTGGCCGTGCATGATGATGGTATTGCCGAGATGGTGGCTTCACTTGAATCATCGCCACAATATCAAGGTAAGCCCCCAAACCCAATTTCAATTCCTGTTTCTACTAACAAGTTATTACCTTCAGTGATTCAGGCACCCGTTCTTGAACTTAAACCATTGCCAAGTCACTTGAAGTATGTCTATTTGGGAGACAAAGAAACGTTGCCCGTCATTGTTTCTTCATCACTCACGGCAACGGAGGAAGAGAAATTGATTCGCGTGTTGAAAGAGCACAAAACAGCCATAGGATGGACCTTGGCCGATATTAAGGGAATTAGCCCTACAACATGCATGCATCGCATACTTCTAGAGGAGGGGGCTAAACCAACCCGAGAGGCTCAACGTCGACTCAACCCTCCAATGATGGAAGTTGTGAAGGAGGTTATTAAATTACTTGATTGCGGAGTGATTTATCCTATCTCGGATAGCCGTTGGGTTTCACCAATTCAAGTAGTGCCAAAGAAATCCGGAGTGACGGTGGTGAAGAATGCTGAGAATGAGCTTGTGCCAACACGCATCCAAACGGGTTGGAGAGTTTGCATCGATTATAGGAAGCTCAACGCCACCACAAGGAAGGACCACTTCCCTTTGCCGTTCATTGATCAAATGCTTGAAATGTTAGCCGGTCATTCTTTTTATTGTTTTCTTGATCGATATTCGGGATATAATCAAATTGTCATAGCTCCGAATGACCAAGAAAAGACCACTTTCACGTGCCCTTTTGGTACTTTTGCTTATCGTCGCATGCCATTCGGTTTATGCAATGCACCGGCCACCTTTCAAAGATGCATGGTAAGTATATTTTCAGATTTTGTGGAGAAAATAATTGAAGTTTTTATGGATGATTTTAGTGTATTTGGAGATTCGTTTGACGATTGCTTACATAATCTCACTTTAATCTTAGAACGATGCATTGAAGCTAACCTTGTTTTAAATTGGGAAAAATGTCATTTTATGGTAAAACAAGGCATAGTTTTAGGGCACATAATTTCGGCCAAAGGGATTGAAGTTGACAAATCAAAAATAGATCTTGTACGCTGATAGGAGCATATTCATGCGACTTAATTAGCTTGTTCTCGTGCATTTATGTTGTGTTTCCTTAGTTATTTTAGTGTTTAAAGTCACTTTTGTGCATTTTCAGATTATAAAGCCAAAGTGTGCAAGAAGATGCAAATTGGAGTCTTTTGGAGCAAAAGAGGAATGAATGAGTTGAAGACTTGAAGAAACGATGAATTCCTACTCCAACAATGAATTCCTACTTCAACGAGGATTCCTACTTCAACAAGGATTCCTACTTGAAGTAGGAAAGTTAACCCTAGGTTTCCCGTTTTGGTAACCTTTCCTAATCTTAAACGTCCGTATTTTCTAGCCACTTTGAACGCCATGTGTGCACTTTAGGACACAAAACAAAGGCCCTAGCCCACTTTCCAACCTTTGCCGTGGCCTTTCCCCTTCTCCCCTTCCCTTGCCGTGCAAGGGGGGCATTTTTGTCCCATTTTATGCACCTAAACCCTAACCGTTTTCCCTAGCCGCACCTTGCAGCCACTCTCCCTTTAATTTCTGAACTTAAACCTATTTCCCTTTCAAATAAACCCTAGCCGCACCTATTAATCAATTCCCTTTTGATTTCTGATTTTATTTCCTAATTCTAGCAGCCTTTGAATTAATTTTAGTTAATAAAAATAAGCTAGGGTTGGATTTTCTGAAAACCCTAGGTATTCCACCACTTAGCCGCACCCTAGGGAGATTATTCATTCATTCTTCATATTTCAGCAACAAAAGCATCTCAGCCGCAACTCCCATCCATAAACCCTAAGCCCTCTAATTCCACATCTCAGCCGTACCCTTTATTTCACCCTAGAGCCTAGATTATTCATTCATTCTTTCATCATTCAGTATCCATCACCCTAATTCTCTCCCTTTGCCGCAGCCACCATCCCCCTTCTCCTTCAATCCGCAGCCACTCCACTAGTCCAGCCACCATTCCCAACCTTCCTCCACCACTCACACCCCTTGCCGCACCACCATATCCCCATAAACCCATCTACAACCCAGAAAATCATCCCAAATCATCCAAAAACATCTCTGCCGCAGCAAGGAGAAGAAGAAAGAGGAGCTTAAACGCGCAAAAATTCAAGTGGATTCGTTGGGCGTTCTAGGTGTAATCAATCTTTTGTTCTTTATGTTTAATTTCAATTTTGTTTCTCTTTCTATGAACATGAGAGGCTAAATCCCTAGTTAGCTAGGGGGTGATTCAAAACCATGTTTATGCTTGCAATATGAATTGATTACCTTTGGTTGGAATTTCATGAGTTGTGGATTCAATTTGTTTAACTGCTTGATTGATAACTTATTTGGTCCTTGTCTTGTGTCATAAAATTCAATTTCTTTGGGGTTGTTTGCCTCAATAACGTCCTCTTTGATGAATTCATGATATTCCCTACTTTGCACCTTTGGAAGTGCTTCCAAGATGTCTTTTTCACTTTCTTCTTCCTTGGAATTCATGAACCTGCAAGGAATAGGGATATTAAGTGGAATGGGGTTAGAACTAATTAAATTTGGAACAACCTTACTTGAATTAGATGGCGTAGGAGCAATAGGTGCCTTCGGCAAAGGTGTTTCCACCCTTGCCGTGGGTTGGGTGTATTCCTCTTCCTTGTGATTTGATTTTGATGGTTGAGGGTCCGTTCCAACCTCCTTGTCACTTCTCAACATGATTTCCTTGGCAGTTTCAAATTCTCCCTTCGGATTTGCAATGGTTGAACTAGGGAGTTCGCCTTGGTCTCGAAACTGTCCTACGAACTCCGCGATCTGCCCAATTTGCTTTTCCAAGTGGTCCAACCTTTTGTCTTGATTTTGGCCCTCCTTGACTTGATTTTGTGAGCCCTGCACCAAACAAATTAATTCATTAAGCTTTTGATTATAATCTATTGACGAACTTGAGTTTGGTTGGGCATATTGAATATGAGGTGGCTGCCAATATCCTTCTTGTTGAACATTTTGAGGTTCCCACCACATAGAAGTTGAATGATCACTCCAATCCGAATTGTAAGTATTGGAAAACATATTATTCCTTGATTGAAGATCAAATGTACCAACGTTTTGCATTTGGGACCTTTCCATGAGCTGTGACAAAAGAGAAGCATTATCAAGTGCCATATTGTGCTTCTCTAGTACTTGAATTCAACAAACAAAACACAAATCAAAAACTAAAAACTGAAATACATAACAGAAACTAAAACTAAAACTAAAAAGAAAACGAAAATAACAATCCAAAGGATTAGCAAAGTTGCTAATCGCCGGCAACGGCGCCAAAATTTGATGCGAGATTTATACGCACACAAATTAAACCCTCTTTTTGTCAATTGTAGTATAAGTATAAGTAGGGATCGTTCTGGACCGGGGATTAGGAGGGATTGTTAATCTCTTGGAAACTGACTTAAAAACGTAAAAACAATATATAAAACACTAAACTAGACTCAAAGAATGTAAAACTAAACTTTAAAACACTAAGACAAACCAAAGACTCAAAATGCTTTTAAAAACACAAACTAAAATGATTTCTAACTAAATTGACATTAAAGTAAAGGGGGATTTAAGTTTATACGAAAATTGAAATAACGAAACAAGTTAAATAAACTAGACAGAATGTAAATATGAAATTGATGAAATGGAATGAATGGATGATAGAATAGCTAAGGGGTTCTTCTCCACACATTTTACACTTGCATACAAGATTGATTCTCAGTTGGTCTTTCGATAAATTATGAAACTCAACGCCCCGGGTTAATTAGGTCCGCTTAAATTAACCGTCAAGTTTTCCTTAAGTTAATGAATTGGATGGGTTAGCGCAACGCAATTCACCACATTCTCCAAAAGTCCTTTACGTGAAAAGCACAATAAAGATACAATCAAAGATCATTAAGCATTATGAAAACTATAAGTGTTGACGAGGCATTCGTTACTATGATGAGCATGAAACTCGTGCCAAGAATTCATTTAACGCGATTGTTTATAAGCAACCTCCACTACTTGTGAATATAAGTTCATAACGATTAGGTGAAATTCACTTATATTCTAGTGTCATATTCATGCATGAAAATTAAACGCGCATTCTTAATAAACATTCATAAATAAGTTATCAATCAAACGGTTAAACAAATTGAATCCACAACTTATGAAATTCCAACGAAAGTTAATCAATTCATATTGCAAATATAAACATAGTTTCGAATCACCCCCTAGCTAAAGGGGGTTTAGTTCCTCATAACTTTGAAATCAAAGAAACACCTAAACATTCCAACAACTCAAACTTGAATTGTATGAACGTTTAGGCACTCTTCTCTTCCATTCCTCATACGTACAAAACAAAGAGAATTAAATTTAAACTTTGAAATCAAAGAAACACCTAAACATTCCAACAACTCACACTTGAATTGTATGAACGTTTAGGCCCTCTTATCTTCCTCGTTGTTGTAGCACAAAGTCTAAGGTGAGGTTTGGGGGATTATGGAAATGGATGAGGAGTGGTGTTTGGATTATAAGGGAATGGATGGGAAGCTCACGGCTAGGGAAGGGAGAATGTGTTTGTAATGTGTTGTGTATGAAATGAGATGTCCATGAATGAATGAATGCAAGGGTATTTATAGGAGTAGTGGAGGGAACATATGGCTATGTCATTTGTAGGTGAAGTAAGTGGATGTTGTAGGTGAAGTGGATGTTGTAGGTGAAGTAGGTGGATGTTGTAGGTGAAGTAGGTGGATGTTGTAGGTGAAGTAGGTGGATGATATGTTAAGTGATAAGTGATAAGTGATATGATATGTGGTTATGATATGATAAGTGGTTAAGTGGTGATGATAAGTGATAAGTGATAAGTGCATGTGGGTTAACTAATGAAGGAAATGCATGTGCAATGACAATGTGTTAGAATGGATGTGTGTTATGCATGGCATGATTGGGATTAGGAAATGTTTAAATGTCCTAAAACTAAAGAGAACAAGGTTCCAACACTTTGGCTCCAATTAGGTCTTCAATTTCATCCAACACTTTGGCTTCAAGCATAAGCTATCCGTCCTTAGCCCAAAAGTGCTCCAAAAGTCTCCAAAATGCATCTTTTTGCTCCTTTAGCCCTTTGGACCTACAAACACACGAAAATAGCTTAAAGTACTAAAATAACTAAAGAAACATAACGTAAATGTACGAGAACAAGCCATTTAAGTCGCATAAATATGCTCCTATCAAGAATGTTTTGAATTGTGTATGCGTTGTCCCATCCAATTCATTAACTTAAGGAGAACTTGAAGGTTAATTTAAGCGAACCTAATTAACCCGGGGTGTTGAGTTTCATGATTCATCGAAAGACCAACTGAAAATCATCTTGTATGCAAGTGTGACATGTGTGGAGAAGAACCTTCTAGCTAGCATTCCATCCATATTTTCATCAAATTCATCTTTACAATCTGTTTTAATTACAATCTGTGCACTTTGTTTAATTTGTCAAAAACTAAATCCCCCTTTACTTTAGTGTCCAATTTAGTTAGAAAGTGTCTTAGTTTGTGTTTCTAAGTGTTTTGATTCAATTTATCACCCAAATTCGTCCAAATTAGTGTAAGTGCACAAAACTGCCCAGATTGTGTTTTTAAGGCAGTTTTGAGTGTTTTGGGGCTGTTTTGAGTCTTTTGGTTTGTTTTAAGTGTTTTATTGTTTGGTTTTGCATTCTTTGAGTCTAGTTTAGTATTTTAACTTTTGTTTTACGTTTTTGAGTCAGTTTTCAAGTGATTAGCAATCCCTCCTAATCCCCGGTCTAGAACGATCCCTACTTATTCATATACTACAATTGTCAAAAGAGGGTTTAATTTGTGTGCTTATACATTACGCATCATACGCTACTTACCCTCTCCTACTTCGGTTAGAAAGGTTCGTTCTTTTCTTGGACATGCAGGATTCTATAGGCGATTCATCAAGGACTTTTCAAAAATCTCCAACCCCCTTTGCCGACTTCTCCAAAAGGATGTGCCATTCAAGTTCGATGAGGAGTGTGAGAAGGCCTTCAAACATCTCAAGGAAATGCTCACTTCGGCCCCCATCATTATTCCACCCGATTGGAGCCTTCCTTTTGAGCTCATGTGCGATGCCTCGAATTATGCATTAGGAGCCGTTTTAGGCCAAAGGAAGAACAAGCAGCAACAGGTCATCTATTATGCATCCCGGACCTTGAATGATGCCCAATTGAACTACTCCACAACGGAAAAAGAACTTCTTGCTGTTGTTTTTGCTTTAGATAAATTTCGTTCTTATTTACTTGGTACTAAAGTTATCATTTACACTGATCATGCAGCGTTGAAGTACTTACTCACCAAAAAGGAGGTGATGCGAGATTTATACGCACACAAATTAACCCTCTTTTTATCATTTGTAGTATAGGTGCAAGTAGGGATCGTTCTGGACCGGGGATTAGGAGGGATTGTTAATCACTTGGATTTGACTCAAAAACATAAAAACAAAGTTAAAAACGTTCACAATGACTCAAAGGACTCAAAACAAGTTCAAAAGACTCAAAACTGCCTAAAAACACTAACTAGGCAGTTTCTGACCTTAAACCCAATGTTGGACGAATTTAAGTAATAACTTGACTCAAGAACGTAAAAACACAATATAAAACACTAAACTAACTTAAAGAATGTAAAACTAAATGCTTGAAACACTAAAACAAACCAAAAGACTCAAACATCATCCAAAACACTCAAAACTGCCTTAAAATCACTTTCTGGGCAGTTTTGAGCACTTTGGTGAATTTGGACGAAATTGGGAAATAAAATGAATCAAAACACTCATAAACACAAACTAAATTGATTTCTAACTAATTTGAACATTAAAGTAAAGGGGGAATTAGATTTGACGAAATTAAATAAAATGCACATATTGTAATTAAAACAGATTGTAAAGATGAATTTGATGAAAATATGGATGGAATTGAAATGAATGAATGCTAGCTAAGGGGTTCATCTTCACATATGTTACACTTGCATAATAAAATGATTTCCAATTGCATTTCAATAAACCATGAAACTCAACACCCCAAGTTAACCGTGATGCACTAATTAACCTTCAAATCTTCCTAACGTTATTGAATTGGATGGGTTAGCGCATACAACAATTCAAAACATTCCCCACAAGTCCCCTACATGATTGCATAATAGAGATACAAGCAAGAATCATTACGCTCTATGAAAATTATAAGTGTTGTGATAGGAGCATATTTATGCGACTTAAATGGCTTGTTCTCGTACATTTACGTTATGTTTCTTTAGTTATTTTAGTTCTTTATGCTTCTTTTGTGTGTTTTCAGGTTCTAAGGGCAAAGTATGCAAAAGGATGCCTTTTGGAGCATTTTGGAGCAAATTAGAGATTGGAATGGATATCATATGCTTGGAGCCAAAAGGATGGACGAAATTGAAGACTTGAAGTAGGAAAGTTAAATCCTAAAAAGACCTCATGTTTGAGCATCATTGAAAACTCCTACGCATTTTAGAACACAAAAACAACATTCCTAGCAACCTTAGGACATTGTCGTGTGTTTCCTTGTGTCTCCCTTCCTTGCCATGCAAGGAAGGGCTTTGTTCCCTATTTTAAATACTTAAACACTACCACTTATCATTCACCACATATCATTCATCACTTATCATAATCATTCACTTATCACTTAACATATCATACACTTATCACTTATCACTCATAATCATCTACACATTTCAACCATTTAAACATCCACCTACTTCACCTACAACATCCACCTACTTCACCTACAACATCCATGATAGGAGCATATTTAGGCGACTTAACTAGCTTATTCTTGTGCATTTGTGCTATTATTTCTTAGTTAATGTCCTATTACAACTCAATTTCGTGTGTTTGTAGGTCCTATGGGTTAAAGTATCAAGAAAGTGCATTTTGGTGCATTTTGGAGCTATTTTGGACACTAGGTGGTGAGCTTGCATGTGGGCTAACATGGATGGACGAATTTGGACTTCAAGAAGGTGGAAATGTGATAAGAAGAGGAAGGAACTAAGCTAAGGACAAAGTGGATAAGGAATCAGCTCAAAAGAGGAAACATTATCCAAAACCTTATCCAACCTTATCTTATCCAAACCTTATCAAACCTTATCCAACCTTATCTTATCCAAACCTTATCAAACCTTATCCAACCTTATCTTATCCAAACCTTATCATATCTTATCCTAACCTAATCTTGTTCCACCTTAATCCTAGCTGCAAGTGGACCTAAAAACATGATTTCTAGAAGCCTTATCTAACCCTAAAAGGGTGCCACACCCTTCCCCCTTTTATCTCTTCTAGAAAACCCAAAATCAGCCACAAAACACCTAGTTTCTAGAAGGCCCAATTTTGGACGAATTTCCTAAACCTTTTTCCTTTTGGATTCTAATTTGTTAGGCCTTAATCCTTGTGGATTTGGGTATACAAATCCTTTTATGAAACTAATGGGGCCAAACCCTCTCCTAAGTGGATTTAACTTGCTTGTGCCAAACCCTAGGGCCCTAATCCATAAAATCTGTTAAGCCTAACCCTAATCTACTTAACCCTAGGACTATATAAACATATTTTCAGCCAAAATTTCGTAGACCCCTTATGCTAGACAGAAAACCCTTGTGCCGCACCTCCATTCTCCATTCTAAGCCTCCTTAGACCTCCCTACACATCCATACATCTCTGCCGCACCCTTCCCCACCATAATCAACCATCCTCCATCCCTCCAAACAAGAAAACACCACCCAAAACCACAAATTCCATCACTCAAACTTTGTGCCGCAGCAAGGAGGAGGAAGAGGAGCCAATCTGTGCATCGAATCCATCTTGGAATTGCTGAGCATTTAGGTGTATTCTTTCTTATGATTTCAATGTTTAAATTCAATACTTTTTGTTGTGCAAGCATGAGGAACTAATCCCCCCTTTGGCTAGGGGGGAAATTCGAAACCATGGTTATATTTGCATGATGATTTGATTACTTTTAGTTGTGATTTCATGAATGATGAATTCAATTTGCTTATCTGTTTTAATTAAAACTTGCTTATGTATATGAATTGAGAGTGCACGCTTAATTTGCATGCATAAACATGATGCTAGGGTATGAGGGAACTTCACCTAATCGTTGGGAACTTATATTCATGAGTAGTTAAGATTGTTGGTCACAATTATGATAAGTGAATTCTTGGCATAAGTATCATGCGCTTTCATAGTTACGAATGCCTCGTCGACACCTATGATTTCCATAGAACCTAATGATCTTTGATTGTCTTTCTATCATGCGCTTTCATATAGAAAACTTTTAAGGAATAATTTGATTGCAATGCGCTAATTCCATTCAATTCAATGACCTAAGGAAATTCTGAGAGTTAATTTAAGCGTACCTAATTAACTTGGGGTGTTGAGGTTCATAAATTCATCGAATAAGCAACTGGAGATTATTTTGTATGCAAGTATGCCATGTGTGGAGAAAACCCTCCTAGCCATCTCACCATCCATTTAATTCCACCAATTTCGTCAGAATCTGCCTAGTTTACATATTTGTTTTGTTTGTTTGATTTTCGTCAAAAACCAAATCCCCAATTGTCTTAGAGTGTCTAATTGGTCCAAATATGTTTTAGATTGTGTTTTTAAGAGTTTTGAGTCAAGTTAGAACCAATTTTCGTCCAAAATTGTGTTTAGGCTCAAAACTGCCCAGATTGTGTTTTTAAGGCAGTTTTTGAGTGTTTTTAGCCTATTTTGAGTTTTGTGAACGTGTTTGAGTCTTTTTAAGTGAGGTTAAGTGTTTAAAGATTAAGTTTATTTATTTGAGTCAGTTTAGAGTGTTTAGCAAGCCCTCCTAATCCCCGGTGTAAGAACGATCCCTACTTATTTATATGCTACAATTGTCAAAAGAGGGTTAATTTGTGTGTTAAGCTAATTTTCGCATCAAATTTTGGCGCCGTTGCCGGGGATTAGCAACTTTGCTAATCCCTTGGTTCTTTTCTTTTTGGTTTAGTTGTTTTCGTTTTAGTTTCTAACTTAGTGTTGTTTTCTTTGTTTGTTGTTACTTTTGATATTTGATTTAGTTCTCTTTCTTTGATTTTAGGTACTAGAGAAGTAAGATATGGATTTTGCTAGCATTCAAGCTCAATTGGCAAATCTTACTTCTCAATTGTCGCCGTATGCCGAAAGGACCACAATGCAGAGTGTCCCTACATTTGGTGCTTCATATAGGCAAGGATTTCAAGCCAATCAATGTCCACAAAGAGATTGGAGGGATCATTCAAACTCTATGTGGTGGGAAGCTCAACAAGTTCAACGTGAAGCATATTGGCAGCCATATGAGGAGTTCTATTCAAGATCTATGCAGCCACCACAACTTCATATGCAATATGCTCAATTAAATTCACGTTCGTCAATAGATTATAATCAAATTCTTAATGAATTAAATTCTTTGGTGCAGGGGTCACAAAATCAAGCCAAGGAGGCTCAACAAGAAGCATATTGGCAACCATATGAGGAGTTCTATACAACACCTATGCAGCCACCACAACCTCTCCCACAACAATTCCAATCAAGTTCAAGTATGTCCATGGATAATGATAAAAATTTTCAATTACTAACCTCTTTGACGCAGGACGAACAAAATCAAGACAAGAAGTTGGGTAAATTGGAGGAGCAAATTGGGCAGATTATGGAGTTCATGAAACAAATTCAAGAGCAAAGTGAACTCTCCAACGCAACTATTGAAAACTCAAAGGAAGATTTTGAAATCCATAATGCTATCACTTTGGGAAGTGCTATGGAGGTTGGAGCTGACCTAAAAATGTCCAAACATAGCCTAGAAGTGGATGAGGAGCTGCTAATTGAGGAGGAGGAAGAAGACATGCACACGGCAAGGGTAGAACAACCCTTGCCGCAGCCCCCTAAGCCCTCTAAACCACCCACCACAAGTAAGGACGTCCCAATTCCATGTTATTCTGATGTTATTCCACCCAATGTCCCTTTTCCTAGCAGGTTTTTGATTCCCAACCAAGAAGAGAGTAAAAAGGACATCGTGGAAGCCTTCCCAAAGGTGCAAAATACTATTCCAATTCTTGGTGCAACACATCAAGTTTTAGATGGTGTTGAATTCTTCAAAGGACTTTGTACACCAAGAAGAATGATTCAAGAGAAGGTAGTGGCTAGAGAAGATGTAGAAGGCATCAAAGAGGACATATTTGAAACCACAAAACCCAAAGAAGTTGAATTTGATGACATTGGACAAGTCATAACCATCACATGCAATCTGGCCAAGTCCAATATCCCTGAAACTTTCAAAGGAGTGGTGTTTGTCATTGAGTTCTTGTCGGACAGAACAAGTAAGTCATCTTCTCCAAATTCCATTACATTTTATACTAACTTGCTGATTTTGATGAATCAGGCACCTACACTAGCATTCAAACCAATGCCGGTTCACTTCAAGTATCACCTTCCATTCAAGGATCAATTCCATGCCGTGGGACCTAGGGAAGTTTGAAGGGAAGCATCGTCCGGCTGCAAGACGTTAAAGCAAGCGCTACTTGGGAGGCAACCCATGCAATCAACAAAGGAAGAACTTGGGAATCGCTCCACATCAGATTTGCGTCCCTAACCCCTTTCCTTTGTTGCTTACTTTATGTTATGTGTAATGTGTTTAATTGTGCTTAAAACATTGAGGACAATGTTTAGTTTAAGTGTGGGGGGGTAACATTCTGTTTTGAGATATTTTTGCATGAAATTCGTAGGGTATTACCACCTAACATATCTAAACTTGTTTCCCACTGTTTTTAAGTGTTTTTAAGCTATTTTAGAGTGTTTTAGAGTATGTTGACTTAAAAATCCGAAAATCCCATAAAAATTTGAAAAATTGCTTTGAAAAACCCAAAAAGAGTTGTTTTTGTGTGTTTGTTTGTGTCGTAGGTTACCTTCCAACACAATGATGAGGATTTGGTTTTTAATTGCATGATGGTTAAAGAAAGTTACAAACATGGATGGACGTTTGATATACTCTTTGGTTTATGCTTGTTTGTAGTTATAGTTTACGAATTCACATGTAATCACAAATGATAAAAATCAGTTTTTGTAACATGCTTGAAGGAATGAACTCAAACTAACGCTACATCCCTGAGAGACTTGAGCCTAAATGTTTATTTGGAGAGTTATTAATCTGTGCATTCTTGTTTTCTAAAAGTCGTTGCATGATCTCATTATTCTTTGCTTGATTGCTACTTAGAATGCGTTTCATCACTATAGTTCCAAATACTAGAACTCATACCCGTTTTATTCAAAGCATGAAATTGATTAGCATAACAAATAACAAGATGAAGTTGTGTAGTAGTCACCACCATAGCCAAATAGCCGAATCCACCCTTGTCATTTGTATTGTAGGTCTAAACCCCTTTGAGCCTTAGTTAGCCTATTTTCTTGTTAACCACATCACCCTTACCTAGCCTAGAATAGGACTTTCCATACCCTTGTTCTTGAAGTATAGTGGAGCATAACTTAGAAGGAATTCCTTTTGAGTGACATTCTTGCAGAAAACAAGTGTGGGGGAAAGGATTTTGTGAGTGTGTGTGTGCCAAAGTCTTAAAAGGGGCACGGGAAAAAGAAAGAAAAAAGAAAAAAAAAAGAACGAAAGAGAAAGAAAGAAAAAAAAATCGTGAAAAAGAAGAAAAAAAAAAAAGAAGAAAAAGAAAGAAAAGGAGTTGAAAATAAGTGAGAATGAACTCACAAGTGTGATTGTTGAAGAAAGGGTCGAAAAAGTGAATATGGCCCTAAGTTTTGTGTGACTTCCCCTTGGGTATTCAAAGTTGACTTCTGCATTCTAAAGGGAATTCTAAGTGCCTAATTCATTACTCTGCTCACTATTGCTTTAAGAATGTTTGTTTCCTCTATCTTTCCTTGTTAACCAATACCCTAGCCCCGTTACAACCCTTTGACTTCTATCTTGATTGTTATGTGTTTCAATATGTGGAGTTTAAAATGGGTGGAGCATATGGTATCCCTGGTTCTCGCATCTAAGTGTTAGCATTCCATTCATGAGATCATATATATACATGTTAATAATTCCAGAAAGTGCTTTCCTTGTTATAACATATGTGAGTGTTCGTCTACATGTTTACATCAATCTTCTCACATATACCTAGTGTAGGGAGTGTAGTTAGAAAATCTGTGTGAAAATTGAGAGTACACCTAGTAAGGAATTGAGGGAATTCTCTAAGGCATGTTACTACATTCAAAATGTTGTTTTAATTGATTAAATGCGAGCTAGTGAATGGTGACTATGATTAAGTATGCTCGAGGGTAAGGATTGCTTAAATCTATGTGAGTAGTGATCTTTAACATGTTATGTTTCATTGGAAATCCCTGAGGCAACGTTGGAAGGTTTAGAGTTATGTTTTGTTTCTTTTGTTTATTTATTTTGCTCGAGGACTAGCAAAAGATAAGTGTGGGGGAATTTGATAGGAGCATATTTAGGCGACTTAACTAGCTTATTCTTGTGCATTTGTGCTATTATTTCTTAGTTAATGTCCTATTACAACTCAATTTCGTGTGTTTGTAGGTCCTATGGGTTAAAGTATCAAGAAAGTGCATTTTGGTGCATTTTGGAGCTATTTTGGACACTAGGTGGTGAGCTTGCATGTGGGCTAACATGGATGGACGAATTTGGACTTCAAGAAGGTGGAAATGTGATAAGAAGAGGAAGGAACTAAGCTAAGGACAAAGTGGATAAGGAATCAGCTCAAAAGAGGAAACATTATCCAAAACCTTATCCAACCTTATCTTATCCAAACCTTATCAAACCTTATCCAACCTTATCTTATCCAAACCTTATCAAACCTTATCCAACCTTATCTTATCCAAACCTTATCATATCTTATCCTAACCTAATCTTGTTCCACCTTAATCCTAGCTGCAAGTGGACCTAAAAACATGATTTCTAGAAGCCTTATCTAACCCTAAAAGGGTGCCACACCCTTCCCCCTTTTATCTCTTCTAGAAAACCCAAAATCAGCCACAAAACACCTAGTTTCTAGAAGGCCCAATTTTGGACGAATTTCCTAAACCTTTTTCCTTTTGGATTCTAATTTGTTAGGCCTTAATCCTTGTGGATTTGGGTATACAAATCCTTTTATGAAACTAATGGGGCCAAACCCTCTCCTAAGTGGATTTAACTTGCTTGTGCCAAACCCTAGGGCCCTAATCCATAAAATCTGTTAAGCCTAACCCTAATCTACTTAACCCTAGGACTATATAAACATATTTTCAGCCAAAATTTCGTAGACCCCTTATGCTAGACAGAAAACCCTTGTGCCGCACCTCCATTCTCCATTCTAAGCCTCCTTAGACCTCCCTACACATCCATACATCTCTGCCGCACCCTTCCCCACCATAATCAACCATCCTCCATCCCTCCAAACAAGAAAACACCACCCAAAACCACAAATTCCATCACTCAAACTTTGTGCCGCAGCAAGGAGGAGGAAGAGGAGCCAATCTGTGCATCGAATCCATCTTGGAATTGCTGAGCATTTAGGTGTATTCTTTCTTATGATTTCAATGTTTAAATTCAATACTTTTTGTTGTGCAAGCATGAGGAACTAATCCCCCCTTTGGCTAGGGGGGAAATTCGAAACCATGGTTATATTTGCATGATGATTTGATTACTTTTAGTTGTGATTTCATGAATGATGAATTCAATTTGCTTATCTGTTTTAATTAAAACTTGCTTATGTATATGAATTGAGAGTGCACGCTTAATTTGCATGCATAAACATGATGCTAGGGTATGAGGGAACTTCACCTAATCGTTGGGAACTTATATTCATGAGTAGTTAAGATTGTTGGTCACAATTATGATAAGTGAATTCTTGGCATAAGTATCATGCGCTTTCATAGTTACGAATGCCTCGTCGACACCTATGATTTCCATAGAACCTAATGATCTTTGATTGTCTTTCTATCATGCGCTTTCATATAGAAAACTTTTAAGGAATAATTTGATTGCAATGCGCTAATTCCATTCAATTCAATGACCTAAGGAAATTCTGAGAGTTAATTTAAGCGTACCTAATTAACTTGGGGTGTTGAGGTTCATAAATTCATCGAATAAGCAACTGGAGATTATTTTGTATGCAAGTATGCCATGTGTGGAGAAAACCCTCCTAGCCATCTCACCATCCATTTAATTCCACCAATTTCGTCAGAATCTGCCTAGTTTACATATTTGTTTTGTTTGTTTGATTTTCGTCAAAAACCAAATCCCCAATTGTCTTAGAGTGTCTAATTGGTCCAAATATGTTTTAGATTGTGTTTTTAAGAGTTTTGAGTCAAGTTAGAACCAATTTTCGTCCAAAATTGTGTTTAGGCTCAAAACTGCCCAGATTGTGTTTTTAAGGCAGTTTTTGAGTGTTTTTAGCCTATTTTGAGTTTTGTGAACGTGTTTGAGTCTTTTTAAGTGAGGTTAAGTGTTTAAAGATTAAGTTTATTTATTTGAGTCAGTTTAGAGTGTTTAGCAAGCCCTCCTAATCCCCGGTGTAAGAACGATCCCTACTTATTTATATGCTACAATTGTCAAAAGAGGGTTAATTTGTGTGTTAAGCTAATTTTCGCATCAATCCACCTACTTCACCTACTACATCCACCTATTTCACCTACAACATCCACCTACTTCACCTACAACATCCACCTACTTCACCTACAAATGACATAGCCATATGTTCCCTCCACTACTCCTATAAATACCCTTGCATTCATTCATTCATGAACATCTCATTTCATACACAACACACCACAAACACATCCCTTTCTCTCTTAGCCGTGTATCTCCCTTACAATCCAAAAACCATCTTCCATTTCCATCACTCCCCACTCCATTCCACACTTCCATCCCCCCAACCAACTATCCCTAGACCTTATGCTACAACGAAGAGGAAGAGAAGAGGGCCTAAACGTTCATACAATTCAAGTTTGAGTTGTTGGAATGTTTAGGTGTTTCTTTGATTCTCTTTGTTTTGTAAGCATGAGGAACTAAACCCCCCTTGGCTAGGGGGGGATTCTAAATAAATGTTTATGCTTGCATTTTGATTTGATTACTTCTAATTGCGTTTCATAAGTTGTGGATTCAATTTGTTTAACCGTTTGATTGATAACTTATTTATGTATGTTTATTGAGAGTGCACGCTTAATTTTCATGCATGAATATGACGCTAGAATATAAGTGAGTTTCACCTAATCGTTATGAACTTATATTCACAAGTAGTGGAGGTTGCTTATAAACAATCGCGTTAAATGAATTCTTGGCACGAGTTTCATGCTCATCATAGTAACGAATGCCTCGTCAACACTTATAGTTTTCATAATGCTTAATGATCTTTGATTGTATCTTTATTGTGCTGTTCACGTAAAGGACTTTTGGAGAACGTAGTGAATTGCGTTGCGTGGTGCGAGATTTATACGCACACAAATTAAACCCTCTTTTCGTCAAATTATAGTATAAGTATAAGTAGGGATCGTTCTGGACCGGGGATTATGAGGGATTGTTAATCACTTGGATTTGACTCAAAAACTTAAAAACACAGTTTAAAACACTAAACTAGACTCAAAGATTACAAAATTAAAGTTTAAAACACTAAGACAAACCAAAAACTCAAAATGCTTTAAAAACACAAACTAAATTGAATTCTAACTAAAATGAACATTAAAGCAAAAGGGGGATTGAGGTTTTACGAAAATTGAAATAACGAAACAAGTTAATAAACTAGACAGAATGTAAATATGAAATTTATGGATGAATGCTAGCTAAGGGGTTCATCTCCATACATGTTACACTTGCATACAAGATTGATTCTCAGTTGGTCTTTCGATAAATTATGAAACTCAACACCCCGGGTTAATTAGGTCCGCTTAAATTAACCGTCAAGTTCTCCTTAAGTTAATGAATTGGATGGGTTAGCGCAACGCAATTCACCACATTCTCCAAAAGTCCTTTACGTGAAAAGCACAATAAAGATACAATCAAAGATCATTAAGCATCATGAAAACTATAAGTGTTGACGAGGCATTCGTTACTATGGAATACGCATGAAACTAATGCCAAGAATTCATTTAACGCGATTGTTTAGAAGCAACCTCCACTACTTGTGAATATAAGCTCATAACGATTAGGTGAAATTCACTTATATTCTAGCGTCATATTTATGCATGAAAATTAAGCGCGCATTCTTAATAAACATTCATAAATAAGTTATCAATCAAACGTTTAAACAAATTGAATCCACAACTTATGAAATTCCAACGAAAGTTAATCAATTCATATTGCAAATATAAACATAGTTTCGAATCACCCCCTAGCTAAAGGGGGTTTAGTTCCTCATATCTTTGAAATCAAAGAAACGCCTAAACATTCCAACAACTCAAACTTGAATTGTATGAACGTTTAGGCACTCTTCTCTTCCATTCCTCATACGTACAACACAAAGAGAATTAAAATGAAACATTGAAATCAAAGAATCACCTAAACATTCCAACAACTCAAACTTGAATTGTATGAACGTTTAGGTCCTCTTCTCTTCCTCGTTGTTGTAGCACAAGGTCTAAGGTGAGGTTTGGGGGATTATGGAAATGGATGAGAAGTGGTGGAATGGGGAGCAATGGAGGAGAAGTGGAAGGGGGACTCACGGTTTTGTATTCTAAGGGGAAGTGTTTGTGGTGTGTTGTGTATGAAAAATGAGATATCCATGAATGAATGAATGCAAGGGTATTTATAGGAGTAGTGGAGGGAACATATGGCTATGTCATTTGTAGGTGAAGTAGGTGGATGTTGTAGGTGAAGTAGGTGAAGTAGGTGGATGTTGTAGGTGAAGTAGGTGGATGTTGTAGGTGAAGTAGGTGGATGTTGTAGGTGAAGTAGGTTGTGAAAACATGTGAATGCATGTGTTGATGAATGATAAGTGGTTATGATATGTGATGAGTGATATGTGGTGTGTGATAAGTGATATGTGATAAGTGATTGAGTGTATGATATGATAAGTGGTGAATGATATGTGATAAGTGATATGTGGTGTATGATATGTGGTGTGTGATAAGTGGGAGTGTGGAATGTTGGAATGTTATGCACGGCTAAGGATAAAGGAAAGGTTTAAATGTCCTAAAACTAAAGGGAACAAGGTTCCAACACTTTGGTCTTCAATTAGGTCTTCAATTTCGTCCAACACTTTGGCTTCAAGCATAAGCTATCCGTCCTTAGCCCAAAAGTGCTCCAAAAGTTTCCAAAATGCATCTTTTTGCTCCTTTAGCCCTTTGGACCTACAAACACACGAAAATAGCTTAAAGTACTAAAATAACTAAAGAAACATAACGTAAATGCACGAGAACAAGTTATTTAAGTCGCATGAATATGCTCCTATCAAATACCCCCACACTTATCTTTTGCTAGTCCTCGAGCAAAACAAAACAAAAGAACACGAAACTAGACAAAACACAACCTACACCTTCCAACAATCGTCTCACGGATTTCCAATGCACTAGACAAGTTAAAAATCATTATTCCCACAGATTTTAGCCATCTTGACACTTAAGTACATTCTTAATCATAGTCACCACATACTAATTCACAATTAAGCATTTAAAACTATATTTTGAATGTAGTAACATGCCTTAGAGAATTTGCTCAATTCCTTACAAGATATGCTCTCGTTTTTCACACAGATTTTCTGACTACACACCCTAAACTAGTTATATGTGAGAAGATTGATGTAATCATAAAAACGAACACTCACATATATGTATTTCAAAGGAAGCAATTTCTAGAGTTAATAAGCATGTTTAGATATGATCTCATGAATGGAATGCTACTACTTAGACGCGAGAACCAGTGATACCATATGCTCATACCAAGTTCAAACTCCACAAATTGAAATACACAACACTCAAGATAGAAGTCAAGGGTTGTAACGGGGCTTGGGGTATGTGGATAACAAAGAAGGGATATGGAAAACAAAGGTTTTTAAAGAAATAGTGAGCAAAGCATTTGAATCAACTTAGAATTCACTTTTGAATGAAAAATCAACTTTTGAACAAAAAGGGAGAATTTAGACAATTTACGCCCAGAATTGGTGTTTTGGAACCTTTCTTCAATCACTTATTCTTTCATTTTTTTTTTTTTTTTTCAAGCTCTTTTTTTTTTTTTTCTTTCTTTCTTTCTTTTCTCTTTTTTTTTCTTTTCTTTTGAATCTCAAAACATCAACACTTAAACATTCTCTCCCCCACACTTATTTTCTTTCATAATGTAACTCAAAAGGAATTCAATTAAGTCATGCTCACTATCTTTTAAGAACAAGGGTGGGGATTGTCCTAAACTAGGCTAGGTGAGGAAAATGTGGGTAAACAAAGAATAAAGGCTAAACAAGGCTCAACGGGGTTAAAACTTACAACATATACGAAGTATGGGAAGTAAGGCTATTTGGCTATGGTGGTGGTCACTACACAACTTCTTCCTGAATATGTGTTATGCAAATCAATAACATGCTTTGAATGAAATGGGCATGAGTTCTAGCATTTGGAACTATATGATGAAACGCCTTCTAAGTAGTAACCAAGCAAAGAATAATGAGATCATGCAACGACTTTAGAAAACAAGAAATCACAGATTATACTCTCCAAAGAACGTTATAGGCTCAAGTCTCTCAGGGTTGTAGCGTTTGTTTGAGTTCCTTCCTTCAAGCATGTTACAAAAACGAATTTTTTTCTTTTATGATTGCATGTGAAGTCATACATTATAACCATAACCAAGCATATACCAAGAGTAAATCAAACTTTTCTCTATGTTTATAACTCTTTCTAACCGTCATGCAATTATAAACCAAATCCTTATCATTGTGTTGGAAGGTACCCTAAGACACAAACACACAAAAACGACTCTTAAAACAACTCTTTTTGGGTTTTTCAAAACAATTTTTCAAATTTTTATGGGATTTTCGAATTATAAAACAAAACACACTAAAACACTCTAAAACAACTTAAAAACACCTTAAAACAGCAAGGAACAACATTTGAAGTTATGGGTGATAAAATCCCACGAATTTGCATTAAATATACTTAGTTACCCCCCCCCCCCCCCCCCCCATACTTAAATCAAACATTGTCCTCAATGTTTTAAGCATATGGTTCACAAAAAACATAAGTAAACACACAAAAAGCAACTAAACATACTAAACATGGCATAATGTAATTAACAAAGAGAAGAGTTTAGGGACGCAAATCTGGTTATGGAGTGTAAATTCCCTCTTCTCCTTGGTGATTGCATTGAGGCTTTGATCTTTGTGATTCCACAGGCTTACTCTTGAACTGGTTTCTGCCCATCGTTGATTTTCCTTTGTGCTACTTCTTGAACTGGGCAGCAGGATGGTTCTTTTGGTTTCCCCCGAAGGTCTGAGCTTCCTCCTGTTATCTGTTTCTTTGTTCAATCTTTGCAGGAGTGGTCCCTTCTCTGGAAGTGTATCAACCGTTGAAGATGACTACTCGAGAGCAACGCTAGGTAAGCAATCAGGAATAGATTCCAGGCAGTTGGCTCCAGATCGGAAGACTGACTCCAAGTGCCGGCTGATTGCTTCTTTTACTTTGCCATGCAAGTAAGAACAAGGACAAAGAAAAAGACAGGGAAAGAGCATGATATGAGATACTTTTGCTTTTGACCTTGATGATATGAGATACCTTTGCTTTGAAGAAGCGGTGAATGAATCAGCACATGCTTCAATCCGCCGTTTCCTCCTGGGTCATATGTACTCCAGGCATCTGGTATCATCTTTGGGGAAGAAGAAAGAATTGAGTATTTTGAAAGGCTTTGCTGGGAGTGCACCCTCAGAGGTGAGGGAGAGTTGGGCATTTTCTTCAGGTTTGCCCTGCCATAAAAGACGAAGGTCGACATATATAGAGATAATATCAAGTGGTGGTACTTTTTACCCTTGTCGACAAACGTTTTGATCCCGCAAATCCGGCTCTTTAAAATAGTGGCGCCTCTTCGATCTTTGAATACGCCTCTTCGATTTCTGAGCAGGCGCCCCTTCGATTTCTGAACGACGCCCCTTCGCTTTCTGAACGACACGTGGTAGTGCAGATGCGGCTCCTTTTGACAAAGCTGCACGCGTCTTCTGAAAAGCAGAGAAAGCGTCGCCGAACTTTGCGCTTGTCGGCTAAAGATGTGTAGATGCGATGATGGCCTCCACGTGTTTTCAGCTTTGTCAGAAATCTTTTGACAAAGTTGAACGCGTTTTCTTGAAAAGCCAAGGGGGCGTAGCCTAAATTACGCCGGAAAATCCGGCTCTTTGAATCGGTGGACGCGTCGTCTTGGCTTTTTATAGAGCTATCAATCACCCCAACACACACACTCTGAAGATTTCCCATTCCTGAAACTCGACTCCGGCCCTTTGTGAAATTTTAACTCCATCCACCCCTTCTCTTTGAACATCGTTGAAAAAAAATGGCAAACTCATCGAACCTTAGCTTAGATTTGAGTCTCAGCAGCGATCCGGTTGCGCCCCGTCAAGGTAATGTATGGCGCCCTTCTTTTTTATCTTCTAACGGTCCTCTTTCAGGTGAAGACTCTGTGATGCAGGACGCCACAACAGCTACAATAGTAGCTAAAAACCTCCTCACTCCAAAAGATAGTAGGCTGCTGTCAGGACGGTCCGATGAGTTGGCCGTTCAAGAGTCCCTCGCACTTAGTGTTCAGTGTGCGAGTTCTGTGTCCAACATGGGCCAACGCCTGCTTGCTCGGTCCCGCCAAGTGGAATCGTTGATGGCAGAGGTGGAAAGACTTAAGCAAGAGATCCAGCAGCTTAAGTACGAGAATAGAAGTTTGCATGTGCTTGCAAATAACTATTCGTCAGGGATGAAGAGGAAGCTTGATGAGCTGCAAGAATCTGAGGGTCGAATTCACAGTGACTGTCAAAGGCTTGCATCTTATCTCCAGAAGCACCTTTTTCCTGGGTCATCCAGCGCTTGGCCAAGTATTGAGGCCTGGAATGCTCTAGCTCCGATGCCTCCCGCTCCGATGGCTTCCGCTCCGATGCCTCCCGCTTCTATGCCTCCCGCTTCTATGCCTTCCGCTTCTGCGCCTCGTAGTGGGGCTTCACGCAAACAACCTTTGTGAAGCTCCACCTTTCTCCATGTTTAGTATCTTTCTTTCTTTTTTTTTTTTTTTTTTTTATTTATTTATTTTTTTTATTAACATAAATAAAATCAAACGGCATGGAATTGGTCCTTGAATGGAAGGTGATACTTGAAGTGAACCGGCAGTGGTTTGAATTCTAGTGTAGGTGCCTGATTCAAAAAAAACAAGAAGTTAGTATAAAATGTAATGGAATTTGAAAAAAATGACTTACTTGTTTTGTCTGACAAGAACTCAATGACAAACACCACTCCTTTGAAAGTTTCAGGGATATTGGACTTGGCCAGATTGCATGTGATGGTTATGACTTGTCCAATGTCATCAAATTCAACTTCTTTGGGCATTGTTGTCTCAAGTATATCCCCTTTGATGAATTCATGAAATTCCCTACTTTGCACCTTTGGAAGGTCTTCCAAGATGTCTTTTTCACTTTCTTCTTCCTTGGAATTCATGAACCTGCAAGGAATAGGGATATTAGGTGGAATGGGGTTAGAACTAATTGGAACAACCTTACTTGAATTAGATGGCGTAGGAGCAATAAGTGCTTCCGGCAAAGGTGCTTCAAATCCTCCCTTCGGATTTACAATAGTTGAACTAGGGAGTTTGCCTTGGTCGCAAAATTGTCCTACAAACTCTGCTATCTGCCCAATTTGCTTTTCCAAGTGATCCAACCTTTTGTCTTCTTGTCGAGCCTCATTGTCTTGATTTTGTGAGCCCTGCACCAAACAAATTAATTCGTTAAGCTTTTGATTATAATCTATTGACGAACTTAAATTGGGTTGGGAATATTGAATATGAGGTTGTGGTGGCTGCCAATATCCTCCTTGTTGAGCATTTTGAGGTTCCCACCACATAGAGTTTGAATGATCACTCCAATCCGAATTGTAAGTATTGGAAAACACATTATTCCTTGATTGAAGATTAAATATATCAACTCTTTGCATTTGGGACCTTTCCATGAGCTGTGACAAAAGAGAAGCGTTATCAAGTGCCATGTTGTTCTTAACAAACAAAACACAAATAAAAAAAAACTAAATCTAAAAGACAATACAGAAACAAACAATCCAAGGGATTAGCAAATTTTCTAGTCCCCGGCAACGGCGCCAAAATTTGATGCGAGATTTATACGCATGATAGGAGCATATTTATGCGACTTAAATGGCTTGTTCTCGTACATTTACGTTATGTTTCTTTAGTTATTTTAGTACTTTAAGCTATTTTCGTGTGTTTGTAGGTCCAAAGGGCTAAAGGAGCAAAAAGATGCATTTTGGAGACTTTTGGAGCACTTTTGGGCTAAGGACGGATAGCTTATGCTTGAAGCCAAAGTGTTGGACGAAATTGAAGACCTAATTGGAGCCAAAGTGTTGGAACCTTGTTCTCTTTAGTTTTAGGACATTTAAACCTTTCCTAATCCCAATCATGCCATGCATAACACACATCCATTCTAACACATTGTCATTGCACATGCATTTCCTTCATTAGTTAACCCACATGCACTTATCACTTATCATCACCACATATCATATCACTTAATCACTTATCACTTATCATCACCACTTAACCACTTATCATATTATAACCACATATCATATCACTTATCACTTATCACTTAACATATCATCCACCTACTTCACCTACAACATCCACTTCACCTACAACATCCACCTACTTCACCTACAAATGACATAGCCATATGTTCCCTCCACTACTCCTATAAATACCCTTGCATTCATTCATTCATGGACATCTCATTTTCATACACAACACATTACAAACACATTCTCCCTTCCCTAGCCGTGAGCTTCCCATCTCTCCCCTTATAATCCAAACACCATTTTTCCATTCCACACTTCCATCCCCCAAACCAATTATCCCTAGACCTTATGCTACAATAAAGAGGAAGAGAAGAGGGCCTAAACGTTCATACAATTCAAGTTTGAGTTGTTGGAATGTTTAGGCGTTTCTTTGATTTCAATGTTTAATTTCAATTCTCTTTGTTTTGTATGAGGAACTAAACCCCCCTTTAGCTTGGGGGTGATTCGAAATTATGTTTATGTTTGTAATATGATTTGATTAATTCTAATTGCGTTTCATAAGTTGTGGTTCAATTTGTTTAACCGTTTGATTGATAACTTATTTATGAATGTTTATTAAGAGTACGCGCTTAATTTTCATGCATCAATATGACGCTAGAATATAAGTGAGTTTCACCTAATAGTTACGAACTTATATTCACAAGTAGTGGAGGTTGCTTATAAACAATCGCGTTAAATAAATTCTTGGCATAAGTTTCATGCGTAGTCCATAGTAACGAATGCCTCGTCAACACTTAAAGTTTTCATGATGCTTAATGATCTTTGATTGTATCTTTATTGTGCTTTTCACGTAAAGGACTTTTGGAGAATGTTGTGAATTGCGTTGCGCTAACCCATCCAATTCATTAACTTAAGGAAAACTTGACGGTTAATTTAAGCGGACCTAATTGACCCGGGGCGTTGAGAATTAATGATTTGTTGAAATGCAATTGGAAATCGTTTTATTATGCAAGTATAACATATGTGGAGATGAACCCCGTAGCTAACTTTCCATCCATTTGTTCTTTCTTTTCTTGTTTCTGTTTTCATGTTTAATTTAAATTGTTATTCAATTATGTTAAACATGTGAAACTAATTTCTTTTTAGTTAGAGGCGAATTTGAAGCCATGGACATATGTTGGTTATGATTTGATTTACTCCAGTTATGAATTCATGAACTTTAGATGTGGGTTACTTTTCTGTTTTGATTAAGAACTTGTTTATGTATGTGGGTTGAGGGTCGACACTTAATTTGCATGCCTAAGATTTGATGCTAGGATATAAGGGAATTTCACCTAATCGTTATGAACTTATATTCATGAGTAGTAAAAATCGCTAGTCACGATTGTGTTTAGTAAACCCTAGGCTGGATTAACATGCGTATTCCATAGTTATGAATGCCTAGTCAATGTTTATGATTTCCGTTGAACTTAATGATCTTTGTTGAATGTCTCTATCATGCGTATTCCATGTGAGAGACTTTGATTAGGAATAATTTGGTTGTAATGCGTATCCCATTCAATCCAATGAATCTAGGGAAATCTGAAGGTTAATTTAAACGGACCTAATTAACTTGGAGCATTGTCATTCATCGTTTGTTGAAGTCATAACTGGGAGTCAAATTATATGCTTATGTTCATGTGTGGATAAGGAACCCTCTAACTAGTTTTTCTTCATTCTATTCCATCAATTTCGTTTGTACAATCTGTTTTGTTTCCAAGTTTCTATTTTAGTTTAATTTCGTCCAAAACCAATCCCCCATTTATTTTAAAGTGTTAGATTAGTTAGAAATACATTTATTTTGTGTTTTTACGTTTTTTTGAGTCAAATCCAAGTGATTAACAATCCCTCCTAATCCCCGGTCCAGAACGATCCCTACTTATACATATACTACAATTTGACGAAAAGAGGGTTTAATTTGTGTGCGTATAAATCTCGCATCAAATTTTGGCGCCGTTGCCGGGGATTAGAAAATTTGCTAATCCCTTGGATTGTTTTATTTTCGTTTGTTTTTATTTTATTCCAGATTCTTATGTTATTTTGTTTCTTGTTCTAGGTACTAGTTTATGACTCGGAGTTCTCATCCGATTCGTGAACGTATCCTGGAGTGATTGGATTCTTCGTCCGGCTGCAAGACGTAAAAGAAAGCGCTACTTGGGAGGCAACCCAATGCATTTTGAAAAAAAAAAAAAAAAAAAAAAAAAAAAACATGGCAGAACGATGGAGGCTTCACAAAGGTTGTTTACTTAAAGACCCACTACGTGGCAAAACTCTTGAAGCGGAAGGCATCGGGACGGAAGACATCGGGACGGAAGGCATCGGGGCTAAAGACATAAGAGCGGAAGGCATCGGAGCTGGAGGCATCGAAGATAGAGCATTCGAGGCCTCAATACTTGGCCAAACGCTGGATGATCCAGGAAAAAGGTGCCTCTGGAGGAAAGACGAAAACCTTTGACGGTCACTTTGAATCCGACCTTCAGACTCTTGCAGTTCATCAAGCTTCCTCTTCATGCCCGTCGAATAGTTGTTGGCAAGCACGTGCAAACTTCTATTCTCATGCTTAAGCAGTTTGATCTCCTGCTTAAGACTTTCCACCTCTGCCATCAATGATTCCACCTTACGGGAGCGGGCAAGCAGGCGTTGGCCCATGTTGGACACAGAACTCGCACACTGAACACTAAGTGCGAGGGACTCTTGAACGGCCAACTCATCGGACCGTCCTGACAGCAGCCTACTATCTTTTGGAGTGAGGAGGTTCCTAGCTACTATTGTAGCTATTGTGGCGTCCTGCATCACGGAGTCTTCACCTGTGAGAGGACCGTTAAAAGATAAGAAAGAAGGGCGCCATACGTTACCTTGACGCGGCGCGCCTGTATCACTGCTAAGGCTCAATTCCAAGCTAAGGTTCGATGGGTTTGCCATTTTTCAAAAGTGTTCAAAGAGAGGGGCGGATGGAGTTAATTCTCAAAGGGCCGGAGTCGATTTTCAAGAATGGGAATTCTTCAGAGTGTGTTTGTTGTGGTGATCGATAGCTCTATAAAAGCCAAGGCGACGCGTCCACCGATTCAAGAAGCCGGAATTTCCGGCGTAATTTAGGCGACGCTTTCTCGGCTTTTCTGAAGGCGCGTTCAACTTTGTCAAAAGATTTCTTCTTTTCAGACAACACGTGGAGGCCATCATCGCAACTACACATCTTTAGCCGACAAGCGCAAAGTTCGGCGACGCTTTCTCTGCTTTTCAGAAAACGCGTGCAGCTTTGTCAAAAGGAGTCGCATCCGCATTACTACGTGTCGTTCAGAAAGCAAAAGGGGCGTCGTTCAGAAATCGAAAGGGCGCCTGCTCAGAAATCGAAGAGGCGTCGTTCTGATATCGAAGAGACATTTGTCGACAAGGGTAAAAGAACAGTACCACCACTTGATATTATCTCTATATATGTCGACCTTCGTCTTTTATGGCAGGGCAAACCTGAAGAAAATGCCCAACTCTCCCTCACCTCTGAGGGCGCACTCCCAGCAAAGCCTTTCGAAATACTCAATTCTTTCTTCTTCCCCAAAGATGATACCAGATGCCTGGAGTACAGATGACCCAGGAGGAAACGGCACAACAAATACATGTGCTGATTCATTCACCGCTTATTCAAAAGCAAAGGTATCTCATATCATCAAGGTCAAAAGCAAAAGTATCTCATATCATGCTCTTTCCCTGTCTTTTTCTTTGTCCTTGTTCTTACTTGCATGGCAAAGTAAAAGAAGCAATCAGCCGGCACTTGGAGTCAGTCTTCCGATCTGGAGCCAACTGCCTGGAATCTATCCCTGATTGCTTACCTGGCGTTGCTCTCGAGTAGTCATCTTCAACGGTTGATACACTTCCAGAGAAGGGACCACTCTTGCAAAGATTGAACAAAGAAACAGATTACAGGAGGAAGCTCAGACCTTCGGGGGAGACCCTAAAGGGAATCCTGCTGCCCAGATCAAGAGTAGCACAAAGGAAAATCAATGATGGGCGGAAACCAGTTCAAGAGTAAGCCTGTGGAGTCACCAAGATCATGCCTCAATACAATCACCAAGGAGAAGAGGGAATTTACACTCCATAACCAGATTTGCGTTCCTAAACTCTTCTCTTTGTTAATTACATTATGCCATGTTTAGTATGTTTAGTTGCTTTTTGTGTGTTTACTTATGTTTTGTGTGAACCATATGCTTAAAACATTGAGGACAATGTTTGATTTAAGTATGGGGGGGGGGGGTAACTAAGTATATTTAATGCAAATTCGTGGGATTTTATCACCCATAACTTCAAATGTTGTTCCTTGCTGTTTTAAGGTGTTTTTAAGTTGTTTTAGAGTGTTTTAGTGTGTTTTGTTTTATAATTCGAAAATCCCATAAAAATTTGAAAAATTGTTTTGAAAAACCCAAAAAGAGTTGTTTTAAGAGTCGTTTTTGTGTGTTTGTGTCTTAGGGTACCTTCCAACACAATGATAAGGATTTGGTTTATAATTGCATGACGGTTAGAAAGAGTTATAAACATAGAGAAAAGTTTGATTTACTCTTGGTATATGCTTGGTTATGGTTATAATGTATGACTTCACATGCAATCATAAAAGAAAAAAATTCGTTTTTGTAACATGCTTGAAGGAAGGAACTCAAACAAACGCTACAACCCTGAGAGACTTGAGCCTATAACGTTCTTTGGAGAGTATAATCTGTGATTTCTTGTTTTCTAAAGTCGTTGCATGATCTCATTATTCTTTGCTTGGTTACTACTTAGAAGGCGTTTCATCATACAGTTCCAAATGCTAGAACTCATGCCCATTTCATTCAAAGCATGTTATTGATTTGCATAACACATATTCAAGAAGAAGTTGTGTAGTGACCACCACCATAGCCAAATAGCCTTACTTCCCATACTTCGTATATGTTGTAAGTTTTAACCCCGTTGAGCCTCGTTTTGCCTTTATTCCTTGTTTACCCACATCACCCCTTACCTAGCTTAGAGTAGGACTTTCCTATACCCTTGTTCTTAAAGTTTAGTGAGCATGACTTAAATGAATTCCTTTTGAGTTACATTATGCAAGAAAATGAGTGTGGGGGAGTAAAAGTTTGTTCTTACGTTTATATGTATGTTTTGAGATTCAAAAGAAAAAGAAGAAGAAAAGAAAAAAAAAAAAAAAAAAAAAGGAGTGAAAATAAGTAAGAATGAACTCACGAGCGTTGATGGTTGAAGAAAGGGTCCAAAAAGTTGAATATGGCCCTAAGTTTTGTGTGATTTTCCCTTGGGTGTTCAAAGTTGACTTCTGCGTTCTTAAGGGAATTCTAAGTGCCTAATTCAATACTTTGCTCACTATTGCTTTAAGAATGTTTGTTTATCCTTCACCTTTCATTGTTAGCCAATACCCTAGCCCCGTTACTACCCTTTGACTTCTATATTGAGTGTTATGTATTTCAATTGTGGAGTTTGAACTTGGTATGAGCTTATGGTGTCACTGGTTCTCGCGTCTAAGTAGTAGCATTCCATTCATGAGATCATATCTAAACATGCTTATTAACTCCAGAAAATGCTTTCCTTATTATAACATATGTGAGTGTTCGTCTACATGTTTACATCAATCTTCTCACATATACCTAGTGTAGGGTGTGTAGTCAGAAAATCTGTGTGAAAAACGAGAGTACATCTAGTAAGAAATTGAGGGAATTCTCTAAAGGCATGTTACTACATTTGAAATGTGTTTTAATTGCTTAATTGTGAACTAGTATGTGGTGACTATGATTAAGAATGTACTTAAGTGTAAAGATGGCTCAAATCTGTGAGAATAATGATTTTTAACTTGTCATGTGCATTGGAAGTCCCTGATACGATTGTTGGAAGGTGTAGGTTGTGTTTTGTTCTTTTTGTTTTGTTTTTCTGTTTTGCTCGAGGACTAGCAAAAGCTAAGTGTGGGGGTATTTGATAGGAGCATATTTATGCGACTTAAATGGCTTGTTCTCGTACATTTACGTTATGTTTCTTTAGTTATTTTAGTACTTTAAGCTATTTTCGTGTGTTTGTAGGTCCAAAGGGCTAAAGGAGCAAAAAGATGCATTTTGGAGACTTTTGGAGCACTTTTGGGCTAAGGACGGATAGCTTATGCTTGAAGCCCAAGTGTTGGACGAAATTGAAGACCTAATTGGAGCCAAAGTGTTGGAACCTTGTTCTCTTTAGTTTTAGGACATTTAAACCTTTCCTAATCCCAATCATGCCATGCATAACACACATCCATTCTAACACATTGTCATTGCACATGCATTTCCTTCATTAGTTAACCCACATGCACTTATCACTTATCATCACCACATATCATATCACTTAATCACTTATCACTTATCATCACCACTTAACCACTTATCATATTATAACCACATATCATATCACTTATCACTTATCACTTAACATATCATCCACCTACTTCACCTACAACATCCACTTCACCTACAACATCCACCTACTTCACCTACAAATGACATAGCCATATGTTCCCTCCACTACTCCTATAAATACCCTTGCATTCATTCATTCATGGACATCTCATTTTCATACACAACACATTACAAACACATTCTCCCTTCCCTAGCCGTGAGCTTCCCATCTCTCCCCTTATAATCCAAACACCATTTTTCCATTCCACACTTCCATCCCCCAAACCAATTATCCCTAGACCTTATGCTACAATAAAGAGGAAGAGAAGAGGGCCTAAACGTTCATACAATTCAAGTTTGAGTTGTTGGAATGTTTAGGCGTTTCTTTGATTTCAATGTTTAATTTCAATTCTCTTTGTTTTGTATGAGGAACTAAACCCCCCTTTAGCTTGGGGGTGATTCGAAATTATGTTTATGTTTGTAATATGATTTGATTAATTCTAATTGCGTTTCATAAGTTGTGGTTCAATTTGTTTAACCGTTTGATTGATAACTTATTTATGAATGTTTATTAAGAGTGCGCGCTTAATTTTCATGCATCAATATGACGCTAGAATATAAGTGAGTTTCACCTAATAGTTACGAACTTATATTCACAAGTAGTGGAGGTTGCTTATAAACAATCGCGTTAAATAAATTCTTGGCATAAGTTTCATGCGTAGTCCATAGTAACGAATGCCTCGTCAACACTTAAAGTTTTCATGATGCTTAATGATCTTTGATTGTATCTTTATTGTGCTTTTCACGTAAAGGACTTTTGGAGAATGTTGTGAATTGCGTTGCGCTAACCCATCCAATTCATTAACTTAAGGAAAACTTGACGGTTAATTTAAGCGGACCTAATTGACCCGGGGCGTTGAGAATTAATGATTTGTTGAAATGCAATTGGAAATCGTTTTATTATGCAAGTATAACATATGTGGAGATGAACCCCGTAGCTAACTTTCCATCCATTTGTTCTTTCTTTTCTTGTTTCTGTTTTCATGTTTAATTTAAATTGTTATTCAATTATGTTAAACATGTGAAACTAATTTCTTTTTAGTTAGAGGCGAATTTGAAGCCATGGACATATGTTGGTTATGATTTGATTTACTCCAGTTATGAATTCATGAACTTTAGATGTGGGTTACTTTTCTGTTTTGATTAAGAACTTGTTTATGTATGTGGGTTGAGGGTCGACACTTAATTTGCATGCCTAAGATTTGATGCTAGGATATAAGGGAATTTCACCTAATCGTTATGAACTTATATTCATGAGTAGTAAAAATCGCTAGTCACGATTGTGTTTAGTAAACCCTAGGCTGGATTAACATGCGTATTCCATAGTTATGAATGCCTAGTCAATGTTTATGATTTCCGTTGAACTTAATGATCTTTGTTGAATGTCTCTATCATGCGTATTCCATGTGAGAGACTTTGATTAGGAATAATTTGGTTGTAATGCGTATCCCATTCAATCCAATGAATCTAGGGAAATCTGAAGGTTAATTTAAGCGGACCTAATTAACTTGGAGCATTGTCATTCATCGTTTGTTGAAGTCATAACTGGGAGTCAAATTATATGCTTATGTTCATGTGTGGATAAGGAACCCTCTAACTAGTTTTTCTTCATTCTATTCCATCAATTTCGTTTGTACAATCTGTTTTGTTTCCAAGTTTCTATTTTAGTTTAATTTCGTCCAAAACCAATCCCCCATTTATTTTAAAGTGTTAGATTAGTTAGAAATACATTTATTTTGTGTTTTTACGTTTTTTTGAGTCAAATCCAAGTGATTAACAATCCCTCCTAATCCCCGGTCCAGAACGATCCCTACTTATACATATACTACAATTTGACGAAAAGAGGGTTTAATTTGTGTGCGTATAAATCTCGCATCAACGCACACAAATTAAACCCTCTTTTCGTCAAATTATAGTATAAGTATAAGTAGGGATCGTTCTGGACCGGGGATTAGGAGGGATTGTTAATCACTTGGATTTGACTCAAAAACTTAAAAACACAGTTTAAAACACTAAACTAGACTCAAAGATTACAAAATTAAAGTTTAAAACACTAAGACAAACCAAAAACTCAAAATGCTTTAAAAACACAAACTAAATTGAATTCTAACTAAAATGAACATTAAAGCAAAAGGGGGATTGAGGTTTTACGAAAATTGAAATAACGAAACAAGTTAATAAACTAGACAGAATGTAAATATGAAATTTATGGATGAATGCTAGCTAAGGGGTTCATCTCCATACATGTTACACTTGCATACAAGATTGATTCTCAGTTGGTCTTTCGATAAATTATGAAACTCAACACCCCGGGTTAATTAGGTCCGCTTAAATTAACCGTCAAGTTCTCCTTAAGTTAATGAATTGGATGGGTTAGCGCAACGCAATTCACCACATTCTCCAAAAGTCCTTTACGTGAAAAGCACAATAAAGATACAATCAAAGATCATTAAGCATCATGAAAACTATAAGTGTTGACGAGGCATTCGTTACTATGGAATACGCATGAAACTAATGCCAAGAATTCATTTAACGCGATTGTTTAGAAGCAACCTCCACTACTTGTGAATATAAGCTCATAACGATTAGGTGAAATTCACTTATATTCTAGCGTCATATTTATGCATGAAAATTAAGCGCGCATTCTTAATAAACATTCATAAATAAGTTATCAATCAAACGGTTAAACAAATTGAATCCACAACTTATGAAATTCCAACGAAAGTTAATCAATTCATATTGCAAATATAAACATAGTTTCGAATCACCCCCTAGCTAAAGGGGGTTTAGTTCCTCATATCTTTGAAATCAAAGAAACGCCTAAACATTCCAACAACTCAAACTTGAATTGTATGAACGTTTAGGCACTCTTCTCTTCCATTCCTCATACGTACAACACAAAGAGAATTAAAATGAAACATTGAAATCAAAGAATCACCTAAACATTCCAACAACTCAAACTTGAATTGTATGAACGTTTAGGTCCTCTTCTCTTCCTCGTTGTTGTAGCACAAGGTCTAAGGTGAGGTTTGGGGGATTATGGAAATGGATGAGAAGTGGTGGAATGGGGAGCAATGGAGGAGAAGTGGAAGGGGGACTCACGGTTTTGTATTCTAAGGGGAAGTGTTTGTGGTGTGTTGTGTATGAAAAATGAGATATCCATGAATGAATGAATGCAAGGGTATTTATAGGAGTAGTGGAGGGAACATATGGCTATGTCATTTGTAGGTGAAGTAGGTGGATGTTGTAGGTGAAGTAGGTGAAGTAGGTGGATGTTGTAGGTGAAGTAGGTGAAGTAAGTGGATGTTGTAGGTGAAGTAGGTGGATGTTGTAGGTGAAGTAGGTTGTGAAAACATGTGAATGCATGTGTTGATGAATGATAAGTGGTTATGATAAGTGATATGATATGTGATGAGTGATATGTGGTGTGTGATAAGTGATATGTGATAAGTGATTGAGTGTATGATATGATAAGTGGTGAATGATATGTGATAAGTGATATGTGGTGTATGATAAGTGGTAAGTGATATGTGGTGTGTGATAAGTGGGAGTGTGGAATGTTGGAATGTTATGCACGGCTAAGGATAAAGGAAAGGTTTAAATGTCCTAAAACTAAAGGGAACAAGGTTCCAACACTTTGGTCTTCAATTAGGTCTTCAATTTCGTCCAACACTTTGGCTTCAAGCATAAGCTATCTGTCCTTAGCCCAAAAGTGCTCCAAAAGTTTCCAAAATGCATCTTTTTGCTCCTTTAGCCCTTTGGACCTACAAACACACGAAAATAGCTTAAATTACTAAAATAACTAAAGAAACATAACGTAAATGCACGAGAACAAGCTATTTAAGTCGCATGAATATGCTCCTATCATTGCGCTAACCCATCCAATTCATTAACTTAAGGAAAACTTGACGGTTAATTTAAGCGGACCTAATTAACTTGGGGTGATGAGAATTCATAATTTATTGAAATGTAATTGGAAATCTTTTTATTATGCAAGTGTAACATATGTGGAGATGACCCCCTTAGCTAGCATTCATCCATTCTATTTCATCAATTTCATATTTACATTCTGTTTTAATTTGTTCATTTAATTTAATTTCGTATAAACTTAAATCCCCCTTTACTTTAATGTCAATTTAGTTAGAAATCATTTTAGTTTGTGTTTTTAAAAGCATTTTGAGTCTTTGGTTTGTCTTAGTGTTTATTATTACGTTTTTACGTTTTTGAGTCAAATCCAAGTGATTAACAATCCCTCCTAATCCCCGGTCCAGAACGATCCCTACTTATATACTTACTACAATTTGACGAAAAGAGGGTTTAATTTGTGTGCGTATAAATCTCGCATCATGTTGACGAGGCATTCGTTACTATGATTGCATGAAACTTATGCCAAGAATTTATTTAACGCGATTGTTTATAAGCAACCTCCACTACTTGTGAATATAAGTTCGTAACTATTAGGTGAAACTCACTTATATTCTAGCGTCATATTCATGCATGAAAATTAAGCGTGCACTCTCAATAAACATACATAAATAAGTTATCAATCAAACGGTTAAACAAATTGAATCCACAACTTATGAAACGCAATTAGATGTAATCAAATCAAAATGCAAGCATAAACATATATTTGAATCACCCCCTAACCAAGGGGGTTTAGTTCCTCATGGTACAAAACAAAGAGAATCAAAGAAACACCTAAACATTCCAACAACTCAAACTTGAATTGTATGAACGTTTAGGCACTCTTCTCTTCCATTCCTCATTCGTACAAAACAAAGAGTATTGAAATTAAACATTGAAATCAAAGAAACACCTAAACATTCCAACAACTCAAACTTGAATTGTATGAACGTTTAGGCACTCTTCTCTTCCTCTTCATTGTAGCACAAGGTCTAAGGATAGTTTGATGGTGTGAATGGTTTGGGGAGTGGTGAAAATGGAAGGATGGTGTTTGGATTGTAAGGGAAGACTCACGGCACAAAGGTGGTTTATGGTCTACATTTCTGCAATGGATGAAGTGTATGAATGGAATGGATGGACTTTGTGAAGGGCACGGCCCCAAGGGACCAATTTCTGTTGTGAAATGAATTGTGCCTGAATGAGAATGAATGAATGAGTATTTATAGGTGAAATGGGGGGAACATGATGATGCGGGATTTATACGCGCACAAATTAAACCCTCTTTTTGACAATTGTAGTATAAGTATAAGTAGGGATCGTTCTGGACCGGGGATTAGGAGGGATTGTTAATCACTTGGATTTGACTCAAAAACGTAAAAACACAATATAAAACACTAAACTAGACTCAAAGAATGTAAAACTAAACTTTAAAACACTAAGACAAACCAAAGACTCAAAATGCTTTTAAAAACACAAACTAAAATGATTTCTAACTAAATTGACATTAAAGTAAAGGGGGATTTAAGTTTATACGAAAATTGAAATAACGAAACAAGTTAAATAAACTAGACAGAATAAAAAATATGTAAATATGAATATGATGAAAGTATGGATGAATGGATGCTAGCCAAGGGGTTCATCTCCACACATGTTACACTTGCATAATAAAAAGATTTCCAATTACATTTCAATAAATTATGAAACTCATCACCCCGGGTTAATTAGGTCCGCTTAAATTAACCGTCAAGTTTTCCTTAAGTTAATGAATTGGATGGGTTAGCGCAACGCAATTCACAACATTCTCCAAAAGTCCTTTACGTGAACAGCACAATAAAGATACAATCAAAGATCATTAAGCATTATGAAAACTATAAGTGTTGACGAGGCATTCGTTACTATGATGAGCATGAAACTCGTGCCAAGAATTCATTTAACGCGATTGTTTATAAGCAACCTCCACTACTTGTGAATATAAGTTCATAACGATTAGGTGAAAATCACTTATATTCTAGCGTCATATTCATGCATGAAAATTAAGCGCGCATTCTTAATAAACATACATAAATAAGTTATCAATCAAACGGTTAAACAAATTGAATCAACAACTTATGAAATGCAATTAGAAGTAATCAAATCAAAATGCAAACATAAACATATATTTCGAATCACCCCCTAGCTAAAGGGGGTTTAGTTTATTATAACTTTGAAATCAAAGAAATACCTAAACATTCCAACAACTCAAACTTGAATTGTATGAACGTTTAGGCACTCTTCTCTTCCATTCCTCATACGTACAAACAAAGAGAATTGAATTTAAACATTGAAATCAAAGAAACACCTAAACATTCCAACAACTCAAACTTGAATTGTATGAACGTTTAGGCACTCTTCTCTTCCTCGTTGTTGTAGCACAAGGTCTAAGGATAGTTTGATGGTGTGAATGGTTTGGGGAGTGGTGTTTGGATTAATAGGGAAATGGAAAAATGGTGTTTGGATTACAAGGGAAATGGAAAAATGGTGTGTTGTGTATGAAAATGAGATGTCCATGAATGAATGAATGCAAGGGTATTTATAGGAGTAGTGGAGGGAACATATGGCTATGTCATTTGTAGGTGAAGTAGGTGGATGTTGTAGGTGAAGTGGGTGGATGTTGTAGGTGAAGTGGGTGGATGTTGTAGGTGAAGTAATAAGTGATAAGTGATATGATATGTGGTTATGATATGATAAGTGGTTAAGTGGTGATGATAAGTGATAAGTGATTAAGTGATATGATATGTGGTGATGATAAGTGATAAGTGCATGTGGGTTAACTAATGAAGGAAATGCATGTGCAATGACAATGTGTTAGAATGGATGTGTGTTATGCATGGCATGATTGAGATTAGGAAAGGTTTAAATGTCCTAAAACTAAAGAGAACAAGGTTCCAACACTTTGGCTCCAATTAGGTCTTCAATTTCGTCCAACACTTTGGCTTCAAGCATAAGCTATCCGTCCTTAGCCCAAAAGTGCTCCAAAAGTCTCCAAAATGCATCTTTTTGCTCCTTTAGCCCTTTGGACCTACAAACACACGAAAATAGCTTAAAGTACTAAAATAACTAAAGAAACATAACGTAAATGTACGAGAACAAGCCATTTAAGTCGCATAAATATGCTCCTATCACATGACAGCTAGGTTGCATGTGCTAATGCTTGTGTGTGCATGTGAAATCTGCCAAGATGCATGTGAAAGTTGGAATTGCATGTGTGTTGACAGAAATGAAAGGGAATGCACGGTTTTGAGAGGATTTCTGGAATGTTGAATGTGAAAGCATGTGCAATGAATGTGTGGTGCAATGATGAAGGAATAATCTGAAAATGCAAGGTGAAATGAAGTGGAATGACAATGGCATGTGGAATGGCTGGAAAGTGTATGAAACTCACGGCAATGATGGTGATTTTCTGGTGGTGAATGGTAATGCAATGTGTTTGCATGTGAATTAAAGCTATGTGAATGATTAAGGTGAATGTGCATGAGTGCATGTGAAATCTGCCAAGATGCATGTGTTATGAAGTGGAATGACAATGGCATGTGGAATGGCTGGAAAGTGTATGTGATTAATATTAAAAGATGGAATGCATGTGAAATGTTGGAAATCTGAAGAGTAATGCACGGCAAAGGTTGGAGATTGAATGTGTGTTAGTGTGATTGAATGATTAAAGTGCATGTGGCTGATTTATGAAGGGGAAATGCAAAGGGGAAATCTGGAAATGGGAGAGGAGCCACGGCATTGTGTGGTGTTTGTTTGAATGTTTGCAATGATGAAATGGATGGGAGTGGTTTGATGAATGAGTGGATGGAATGATGAAAGAATAAAGGGAATGATGAAAGGGGAACAAGTGCATGTGGATGCATGGTGATAGCATGTGCACGGTTTTAGGGAGAAAGGTGTGAATGTGTGGCTGATTTGTGGAATAGGTATGCATGTGAAATGTTTGTGGTGAGTGAATGTGCATGTGAATTAAAGCTAAAGTGATGATGATAAGTGATAAGTGATAAGTGATATGATATGTGGTTATGATGTGATAAGTGGTTAATAATATGATAAGTGATAAGTGGTGAATGATAAGTGATATGATATGTGGTTATGATAAGTGATAAGTGGTGATGATAAGTAATGGGAGCATGTGAGGGAATGAATAATGAATGCATGTGTATGGTTTTGGGAGAAAGGTGGAGATGCACGGCATAAGGGAATTGAAAGGTTTAAATGTCCTAAAACTAAAGGGAACAAAGTTCCAACACTTTGGTCTTCAATTTCGTCCAACATTTTGGCGCCAAGCATAAGCTATCCATCCTTAGCCCAAAAGTGCTCCAAAAGTCTCCAAAATGCATCTTTTTGCTCCTTTAGCCCTTTGGACCTACAAACACACGAAAATAGCTTAAAGGACTAAAATAACTAAAGAAACATAACGTAAATGCACGAGAACAAGCCATTTAAGTCGCATGAATATGCTCCTATCAAGCATGTATGGGTGCGTATGGCTTAGTGAAGAAACCTGGGGGTTGTTGTCTAAAGCCTCCTTGTTGTGGTGGTTGTTGGGGCTCCCTTCACTTGAAGTTTGGGTGGTCTCTCCAACCTGGATTATATGTGTTAGAATATGGATCGTTCCTTGGTTGGTTTTGGCCTTGAAATCCAATTGCATTTGCGCTTTCCCATCCACCATTTTCAATTAGTTGTGGGCATTTCTCAGAAGCATGTCCTTGGATAGAACACACTCCGCATACAATTGGTCCTTGCATCTTCATTCCTTCGGCCATCTGAGACACAATGGAAGTAAGATTAGCTAATTGTGAATGAATGTCGGGTATGGAACTTACCTCATGAACTTGCTGCCGTGGGGGTCCTCTTTGGCCTACTCCTTTGTATTGTTGAGCGTTCAACGCTCGATTAGCAATTAAGATCTTGGCAGCCATGGGTGTTTTGTCCACCAATGCTCCACCCGCCAAGGCAACGAGCGTTTGATGTTCAATTGGTAGGAGCCCTGATAGGAGCATATTTATGCGACTTAAATGGCTTGTTCTCGTACATTTACGTTATGTTTCTTTAGTTATTTTAGTACTTTAAGCTATTTTCGTGTGTTTGTAGGTCCAAAGGGCTAAAGGAGCAAAAAGATGCATTTTGGAGACTTTTGGAGCACTTTTGGGCTAAGGACGGATAGCTTATGCTTGAAGCCAAAGTGTTGGACGAAATTGAAGACCTAATTGGAGCCAAAGTGTTGGAACCTTGTTCTCTTTAGTTTTAGGACATTTAAACCTTTCCTAGTCCCAATCATGCCAGGCATAACACACATCCATTCTAACACATTGTCATTGCACATGCATTTCCTTCATTAGTTAACCCACATGCACTTATCACTTATCATCACCACATATCATATCACTTATCACTTATCACTTATCATCACCACTTAACCACTTATCATATCATAACCACATATCATATCACTTATCACTTATCACTTAACATATCATCCACCTACTTCACCTACAACATCCACCTACTTCACCTACAACATCCACTTCACCTACAACATCCACCTACTTCACCTACAAATGACATAGCCATATGTTCCCTCCACTACTCCTATAAATACCCTTGCATTCATTCATTCATGGACATCTCATTTTCATACACAACACACCACAAACACTTCCATTCCCTCATTGCCGTGAGTCCCCCTTCCCCTACAAATCCAAAAACCATCTTTCCATTTCCATCACTCCTCACTCCATTCCACACTTCCATTCCCCCAAACCAACTATCCTTAGACCTTATGCTACAATAAAGAGGAAGAGAAGAGGGCCTAAACGTTCATACAATTCAAGTTTGAGTTGTTGGAATGTTTAGGTGTTTCTTTGATTTCAATGTTTAATTTTAATTCTCTTTGTTTTGTATGAGGAACTAAACCCCCCCTTAGCTAGGGGGTGATTCGAAATATATGTTTATGCTTGCATTTTGATTTGATTACTTCTAATTGCATTTCATAAGTTGTTGATTCAATTTGTTTAACCGTTTGATTGATAACTTATTTATGTATGTTTATTAAGAATGCGCGCTTAATTTTCATGCATGAATATGACGCTAGAATATAAGTGATTTTTTACCTAATCGTTATGAACTTATATTCACAAGTAGTGGAGGTTGCTTATAAACAATCGCGTTAAATAAATTCTTGGCATAAGTTTCATGCGTATTCCATAGTAACGAATGCCTCGTCAACACTTATAATTTTCATAGAGCGTAATGATTCTTGCTTGTATCTCTATTATGCAATCATGTAGGGGACTTGTGGGGAATGTTTTGAATTGTTGTATGCGCTAACCCATCCAATTCAATAACGTTAGGAAGATTTGAAGGTTAATTTAAGCGGATCTAATTAACTTGGAGTGTTGAGAATTAATGATTTATTGAAACGCAATTGGAAATCATTTTATTATGCAAGTGTAACATGTGTGGAGATGAACCCCTTAGCTAGCATTCATCCATTCAATTCCATCACATTCATATTTACATTCTGCTTTAATTTGCAATTTGTTCATTTAGTTTAATTTCGTTAAAATCTAAATCCCCCTTTACTTTAATGTCAAATTAGTTAGAAATCAATTTAGTTTGTGTTTTTAAGAGTTTTGAGTCTTTTGAACTTGTTTGAATCTTTTGGTTTGTTTTAGTGTTTTAAGCATTTAGTTTTGTATTCTTTGAGTCTAGTTTAGTGTTTTAAACTTTATTTTACGTTTTCGAGTCAGTTTCTAAGTTTATTTAATGCAAATTCGTGGGATTTTATCACCCATAACTTCAAATGTTGTTCCTTGCTGTTTTAAGGTGTTTTTAAGTTGTTTTAGAGTGTTTTAGTGTGTTTTGTTTTATAACTCCGAAAATCACATAAAAATTTGAAAAACTTGTTTTAAAAACCCTAAAAAGAGTGTTTTGAGTCGTTTTTGTGTGTTTGTGTCTTAGGGTACCTTCCAACACAATGATAAGGATTTGGTTTATAATTGCATGACGGTTAGAAAGAGTTATAAACATAGAGAAAAGTTTGATTTACTCTTGGTATATGCTTGGTTATGGTTATAATGTATGACTTCACATGCAATCATAAAAGAAAAATTCGTTTTTGTAACATGCTTGAAGGAAGGAACTCAAACAAACGCTACAACCCTGAGAGACTTGAGCCTATAACGTTCGGTGGAGAGTATAATCTGTGATTTCTTGTTTTCTAAAGTCGTTGCATGATCTCATTATTCTTTGCTTGGTTACTACTTAGAAGGCGTTTTATCATATAGTTCCAAATGCTAGAACTCATGCCCATTTCATTCAAAGCATGTTATTGATTTGCATAACACATATTCAAGAAGAAGTTGTGTAGTGACCACCACCATAGCCAAATAGCCTTACTTCCCATACTTCGTATATGTTGTAAGTTTTAACCCCGTTGAGCCTTGTTTAGCCTTTATTCTTTGTTTACCCACATTTTCCTCACCTAGCCTAGTTTAGGACAATCCCCACCCTTGTTCTTAAAAGATAGTGAGCATGACTTAATTGAATTCCTTTTGAGTTACATTATGAAAGAAAATAAGTGTGGGGGAGAGAATGTTTAAGTGTTGATGTTTTGAGATTCAAAAGAAAAGAAAAAAAAAGAGAAAAGAAAGAAAGAAAGAAAGAAAAAAGAGCTTGAAAAAAAAAAATAAAATGAAAGAATAAGTGATTGAAGAAAGGTTTCAAAACACCAATTCTGGGCGTAAATTGTCTAAATTCTCCCTTTTTGTTCAAAAGTTGAGTTTTCATTCAAAAGTGAATTCTAAGTTGATTCAAATGCTTTGCTCACTATTTCTTTAAAAACCTTTGTTTTCCATATCCCTTCTTTGTTATCCACATACCCCAAGCCCCGTTACAACCCTTGACTTCTATCTTGAGTGTTGTGTATTTCAATTTGTGGAGTTTGAACTTGGTATGAGCATATGGTATCACTGGTTCTCGCGTCTAAGTAGTAGCATTCCATTCATGAGATCATATCTTAACATGCTTATTAACTCCAGAAATTGCTTCCTTTGAAATACATATATGTGAGTGTTCGTTTTTATGATTACATCAATCTTCTCACATATAACTAGTTTAGGGTGTGTAGTCAGAAAATCTGTGTGAAAAACGAGAGCATATCTTGTAAGGATTTGAGCAAATTCTCTAAGGCATGTTACTACATTCAAAACATGGTTTTAAATGCTTAATTGTGAAATAGTATGTGGTGACTATGATTAAGAATGTACTTAAGTGTCAAGATGGCTAAAATCTGTGGGAATAATGATTTTTAACTTGTCTTGTGCATTGGAAATCCGTGAGACGATTGTTGGAAGGTGTAGGTTGTGTTTTGTTCGTTTTGTCTAGTTTCGTGTTCTTTTGTTTTGTTTTGCTCGAGGACTAGCAAAAGATAAGTGTGGGGGTATTTGATAGGAGCATATTCATGCGACTTAAATAGCTTGTTCTCGTACATTTACGTTATGTTTCTTTAGTTATTTTAGTACTTTAAGCTATTTTCGTGTGTTTGTAGGTCCAAATGGCTAAAGGAGCAAAAAGATGCATTTTGGAGACTTTTGGAGCACTTTTGGGCTAAGGACGGATAGCTTATGCTTGAAGCCAAAGTGTTGGACGAAATTGAAGACCTAATTGGAGCCAAAGTGTTGGAACCTTGTTCTCTTTAGTTTTAGGACATTTAAACCTTTCCTAATCCCAATCATGCCATGCATAACACACATCCATTCTAACACATTGTCATTGCACATGCATTTCCTTCATTAGTTAACCCACATGCACTTATCACTTATCATCACCACTTAACCACTTATCATATCATAACCACATATCATATCACTTATCACTTATCACTTAACATATCATCCACCAACTTCACCTACAACATCCACCTACTTCACCTACAACATCCACTTCACCTACAACATCCACCTACTTCACCTACAACATCCACCTACTTCACCTACAAATGACATAGCCATATGTTCCCTCCACTACTCCTATAAATACCCTTGCATTCATTCATTCATGGACATCTCATTTCATACACAACACACCACAAACACATCCCTTTCTCTCTTAGCCGTGAGTCTCCCTTAGAATCCAAAAACCATCTTTCCATTTCCATCACTCCTCACTCCATTCCACACTTCCATTCCCCCAAACCAACTATCCTTAGACCTTATGCTACAATAAAGAGGAAGAGAAGAGGGCCTAAACGTTCATACAATTCAAGTTTGAGTTGTTGGAATGTTTAGGTGTTTCTTTGATTTCAATGTTTAATTTTAATTCTCCTTGTTTTGTATGAGGAACTAAACCCCCCTTAGCTAGGGGGTGATTCGAAATATATGTTTATGCTTGCATTTTGATTTGATTACTTCTAATTGCATTTCATAAGTTGTTGATTCAATTTGTTTAACCGTTTGATTGATAACTTATTTATGTATGTTTATTAAGAATGCGCGCTTAATTTTCATGCATGAATATGACGCTAGAATATAAGTGATTTTCACCTAATCGTTATGAACTTATATTCACAAGTAGTGGAGGTTGCTTATAAACAATCGCGTTAAATGAATTCTTGGCACGAGTTTCATGCTCATCATAGTAACAAATGCCTCGTCAACACTTATAGTTTTCATAATGCTTAATGATCTTTGATTGTATCTTTATTGTGCTGTTCACGTAAAGGACTTTTGGAGAATGTTGTGAATTGCGTTGCGCTAACCCATCCAATTCATTAACTTAAGGAAAACTTGACGGTTAATTTAAGCGGACCTAATTAACCCGGGGTGATGAGTTTCATAATTTATTGAAATGTAATTGGAAATCTTTTTATTATGCAAGTGTAACATATGTGGAGATGACCCCCTTAGCTAGCATTCATCCATTCTATTTCATCAATTTCATATTTACATTCTGTTTTAATTTGTTCATTTAATTTAATTTCGTATAAACTTAAATCCCCCTTTACTTTAATGTCAATTTAGTTAGAAATCATTTTAGTTTGTGTTTTTAAAAGCATTTTGAGTCTTTGGTTTGTCTTAGTGTTTTAAAGTTTAGTTTTACATTCTTTGAGTCTAGTTTAGTGTTTATTATTACGTTTTTACGTTTTTGAGTCAAATCCAAGTGATTAACAATCCCTCCTAATCCCCGGTCCAGAACGATCCCTACTTGCACCTATACTACAATTGATAAAAAGAGGGTTTAATTTGTGTGCGTAAAAATCACGCATCAAATCTTCAATCAAGGAATAACGTGTTTTCCAATACTTACAATTCGGATTGGAGTGATCATTCAAACTCTATGTGGTGGGAACCTCAAAATGCTCAACAAGGAGGATATTGGCAGCCACCACAAACTCATATTCAATATGCCCAACCAAACTCAAGTTCGTCAATAGATTATAATCAAAAGCTTAATGAATTAATTTGTTTGGTGCAGGGCTCACAAAATCAAGACAATGAGGCTCAACAAGAAGGATATTGGCAGCCATATGAGGAGTTCTATTCAACGCCTATGCAGCCACCACAAAGGTTGGACCACTTGGATAAGCAAATTGGGCAGATCGCGGAGTTCGTAGGACAGTTTCGAGACCAAGGCGAACTCCCTAGTTCAACCATTGCAAATCAGAAGGGAGAATTTGAAAACACCAATGTTATCATGTTGAGAAGTGACAAGGAGGTTGGAACGGACCCTCAACCATCAAAATCAAATCACAAGGAAGAGGAATACACCCAACCCACGGAAAGGGTGGAAACACCTTTACCGGAGGCACCTATTGCTCCTATGCCATCTAATACAGGTATGGTTGTTCCAAATTTCATTATTTTTAACCCCGTTCCAACAAGTATCCCTATTCCTTGCAGATTCATGACTTCCAAGGAAGAAGAAGGTGAAAAAGACATCTTGGAAGCCCTTTCAAAGGTGACAAGTAGGGAATGTCATGAATTCATCAAAGAGGACGTTCTTGAAACCACAAAATCCAAAGAAGTTAAATTTGATGACATTGGACAAGTCATAACTATCACTTGCAATCTGGCCAAGTCCAATATCCCTGAAACTTTCAAAGGAGTGGTGTTTGTCATTGAGTTGTTGTCGGACAAAACAAGTAAGTTTTTTTCAAATTCCTTTACATTTTATACTAACTTGCTGTTTTTTATGAATCAGGCACCTACACTAGAATTCAAACCATTGCCGGTTCACTTCAAGTATCACCTTCCATTCAAGGACCAATTCCATGCCGTTTGATTTTATTTATGTTAATAAAAATAAAAAAAAAAAAAAAAAAAAAAAAAAAAAAGAGAGAAAGAAAGATACTAAACATGGAGAAAGGTGGAGCTTCACAAAGGTTGTTTGCGTGAAGCCCCACTACGAGGCGCAGAAGCGGGAGGCATAGAAGCGGGAGGCATCGGAGCGGAAGCCATCGAAGCGGGAGGCATCGGAGCTAGAGCATTCCAGGCCTCAATACTTGGCCAAGCGCTGGATGACCCAGGAAAAAGGTGCCTCTGGAGATAAGACGCAAGCCTTTGACGGTCACTGTGAATTCGACCCTCAGATTCTTGCAGCTCATCAAGCTTCCTCTTCATCCCCGACGAATAGTTATTTGCAAGCACATGCAAACTTCTATTCTCGTACTTAAGCTGCTGGATCTCTTGCTTAAGTCTTTCCACCTCGGCCATCAACGATTCCACTTGGCGGGACCGAGCAAGCAGGCGTTGGCCCATGTTGGACACAGAACTCGCACACTGAACACTAAGTGCGAGGGACTCTTGAACGGCCAACTCATCGGACCGTCCTGACAGCAGCCTACTATCTTTTGGAGTGAGGAGGTTTTTAGCTACTATTGTAGCTGTTGTGGCGTCCTGCATCACAGAGTCTTCACCTGAAAGAGGACCGTTAGAAGATAAAAAAGAAGGGCGCCATACATTACCTTGACGGGGCGCAACCGGATCGCTGCTGAGACTCAAATCTAAGCTAAGGTTCGATGAGTTTGCCATTTTTTTTTCAAAAGTGTTCAAAGAGAAGGGGTGGATGGAGTTAAAATTTCACAAAGGGCCGGAGTCGAGTTTCAGGAATGGGAAATCTTCAGAGTGTGTGTGTTGGGGTGATTGATAGCTCTATAAAAAGCCAAGACGACGCGTCCACCGATTCAAAGAGCCGGATTTTCCGGCGTAATTTAGGCGACGCTCCCTCGGCTTTTCAGAAAACGCGTTCAACTTTGTCAAAAGATTTCTGACAAAGCTGAAAACACGTGGAGGCCATCATCGCATCTACACATCTTTAGCCGACAAGCGCAAAGTTCGGCGACGCTTTCTCTGCTTTTCAGAAGACGCGTGCAGCTTTGTCAAAAGGAGCCGCATCTGCACTACCACGTGTCGTTCAGAAAGCGAAGGGGCGTCGTTCAGAAATCGAAGGGGCGCCTGCTCAGAAATCGAAGAGGCGTATTCAAAGATCGAAGAGGCGCCACTATTTCAAAGAGCCGGATTTGCGGGATTAAAACGTTTGTCGACAAGGGTAAAAAGTACCACCACTTGATATTATCTCTATATATGTCGACCTTCGTCTTTTATGGCAGGGCAAACCTGAAGAAAATGCCCAACTCTCCCTCACCTCTGAGGGCGCACTCCCAGCAAAGCCTTTCAAAATACTCAATTCTTTCTTCTTCCCCAAAGATGATACCAGATGCCTGGAGTACTTATGACCCAGGAGGAAACGGCGGATTGAAGCATGTGCTGATTCATTCACCGCTTCTTCAAAGCAAAGGTATCTCATATCATCAAGGTCAAAAGCAAAAGTATCTCATATCATGCTCTTTCCCTGTCTTTTTCTTTGTCCTTGTTCTTACTTGCATGGCAAAGTAAAAGAAGCAATCAGCCGGCACTTGGAGTCAGTCTTCCGATCTGGAGCCAACTGCCTGGAATCTATTCCTGATTGCTTACCTAGCGTTGCTCTCGAGTAGTCATCTTCAACGGTTGTTACACTTCCAGAGAAGGGACCACTCCTGCAAAGATTGAACAAAGAAACAGATAACAGGAGGAAGCTCAAGCCTTCGGGGGAAACCAAAAGAACCATCCTGCTGCCCAGTTCAAGAAGTAGCACAAAGGAAAATCAACGATGGGCAGAAACCAGTTCAAGAGTAAGCCTGTGGAATCACAAAGATCAAAGCCTCAATGCAATCACCAAGGAGAAGAGGGAATTTACACTCCATAACCAGATTTGCGTCCCTAAACTCTTCTCTTTGTTAATTACATTATGCCATGTTTAATATGTTTAGTTGCTTTTTGTGTGTTTACTTATGTTTTGTGTGAATCTATGCTTAAAACATTGAGGACAATGTTTGATTTAAGTGTGGGGGGGTAACTAAAGTGTTTTGATGCAAATTCGTAGGGTTTTATCCACCATAACTTCTAATGTTGTTCCTTGCTATTTTAAGGTGTTTTTAAGTTGTTTTAGAGTGTTTTAGTGTGTTTTGTTTTATAATTCGAAAATCCCATAAAAATTTGAAAAATTGTTTTGAAAAACCCAAAAAGAGTTGTTTTAAAGTTGTTTTTGTGTGTGTGTTTGTGTCTTAGGGTACCTTCCAACACAATGATAAGGATTTGGTTTATAATTGCATGACGGTTAGAAAGAGTTATAAACATAGAGAAAAGTTTGATTTACTCTTGGTATATGCTTGGTTATGGTTATAATGTATAACTTCACATGCAATCATAAAAGAAAAAAAAAATTCCTTTTTGTAACATGCTTGAAGGAAGGAACTCAAACAAACGCTACAACCCTGAGAGACTTGAGCCTATAACATTCTTTGGAGAGTATAATCTGTGATTTCTTGTTTTCTAAAGTCGTTGCATGATCTCATTATTCTTTGCTTGGTTACTACTTAGAAGGCGTTTTATCATATAGTTCCAAATGCTAGAACTCATGCCCATTTCATTCAAAGCATGTTATTGATTTGCATAACACATATTCAAGAAGAAGTTGTGTAGTGACCACCACCATAGCCAAATAGCCTTACTTCCCATACTTCGTATATGTTACAAGTTTTAACCCCGTTGAGCCTTGTTTAGCCTTTATTCTTTGTTTACCCACATTTTCCTCACCTAGCCTAGTTTAGGACAATCCCCACCCTTGTTCTTAAAAGATAGTGAGCATGACTTAATTGAATTCCTTTTGAGTTACATTATGAAAGAAAATAAGTGTGGGGGAGAGAATGTTTAAGTGTTGATGTTTTGAGATTCAAAAGAAAAGAAAAAAAAAGAGAAAAGAAAGAAAGAAAGAAAAAAAAAAGAGCTTGAAAAAAAAAAATAAAATGAAAGAATAAGTGATTGAAGAAAGGTTCCAAAACACCAATTCTGGGCGTAAATTGTCTAAATTCTCCCTTTTTGTTCAAAAGTTGAGTTTTCATTCAAAAGTGAATTCTAAGTTGATTCAAATGCTTTGCTCACTATTTCTTTAAAAACCTTTGTTTTCCATATCCCTTCTTTGTTATCCACATACCCCAAGCCCCGTTACAACCCTTGACTTCTATCTTGAGTGTTGTGTATTTCAATTTGTGGAGTTTGAACTTGGTATGAGCATATGGTATCACTGGTTCTCGCGTCTAAGTAGTAGCATTCCATTCATGAGATCATATCTTAACATGCTTATTAACTCCAGAAATTGCTTCCTTTGAAATACATATATGTGAGTGTTCGTTTTTATGATTACATCAATCTTCTCACATATAACTAGTTTAGGGTGTGTAGTCAGAAAATCTGTGTGAAAAACGAGAGCATATCTTGTAAGGATTTGAGCAAATTCTCTAAGGCATGTTACTACATTCAAAACATGGTTTTAAATGCTTAATTGTGAAATAGTATGTGGTGACTATGATTAAGAATGTACTTAAGTGTCAAGATGGCTAAAATCTGTGGGAATAATGATTTTTAACTTGTCTTGTGCATTGGAAATCCGTGAGACGATTGTTGGAAGGTGTAGGTTGTGTTTTGTTCGTTTTGTCTAGTTTCGTGTTCTTTTGTTTTGTTTTGCTCGAGGACTAGCAAAAGATAAGTGTGGGGGTATTTGATAGGAGCATATTCATGCGACTTAAATAGCTTGTTCTCGTACATTTACGTTATGTTTCTTTAGTTATTTTAGTACTTTAAGCTATTTTCGTGTGTTTGTAGGTCCAAATGGCTAAAGGAGCAAAAAGATGCATTTTGGAGACTTTTGGAGCACTTTTGGGCTAAGGATGGATAGCTTATGCTTGAAGCCAAAGTGTTGGACGAAATTGAAGACCTAATTGGAGCCAAAGTGTTGGAACCTTGTTCTCTTTAGTTTTAGGACATTTAAACCTTTCCTAATCCCAATCATGCCATGCATAACACACATCCATTCTAACACATTGTCATTGCACATGCATTTCCTTCATTAGTTAACCCACATGCACTTATCACTTATCATCACCACTTAACCACTTATCATATCATAACCACATATCATATCACTTATCACTTATCACTTAACATATCATCCACCAACTTCACCTACAACATCCACCTACTTCACCTACAACATCCACTTCACCTACAACATCCACCTACTTCACCTACAACATCCACCTACTTCACCTACAACATCCACTTCACCTACAACATCCACCTACTTCACCTACAACATCCACCTACTTCACCTACAAATGACATAGCCATATGTTCCCTCCACTACTCCTATAAATACCCTTGCATTCATTCATTCATGGACATCTCATTTCATACACAACACACCACAAACACATCCCTTTCTCTCTTAGCCGTGAGTCTCCCTTAGAATCCAAAAACCATCTTTCCATTTCCATCACTCCTCACTCCATTCCACACTTCCATTCCCCCAAACCAACTATCCTTAGACCTTATGCTACAATAAAGAGGAAGAGAAGAGGGCCTAAACGTTCATACAATTCAAGTTTGAGTTGTTGGAATGTTTAGGTGTTTCTTTGATTTCAATGTTTAATTTTAATTCTCTTTGTTTTGTATGAGGAACTAAACCCCCCTTAGCTAGGGGGTGATTCGAAATATATGTTTATGCTTGCATTTTGATTTGATTACTTCTAATTGCATTTCATAAGTTGTTGATTCAATTTGTTTAACTGTTTGATTGATAACTTATTTATGTATGTTTATTAAGAATGCGCGCTTAATTTTCATGCATGAATATGACGCTAGAATATAAGTGATTTTCACCTAATCGTTATGAACTTATATTCACAAGTAGTGGAGGTTGCTTATAAACAATCGCGTTAAATGAATTCTTGGCACGAGTTTCATGCTCATCATAGTAACAAATGCCTCGTCAACACTTATAGTTTTCATAATGCTTAATGATCTTTGATTGTATCTTTATTGTGCTGTTCACGTAAAGGACTTTTGGAGAATGTTGTGAATTGCGTTGCGCTAACCCATCCAATTCATTAACTTAAGGAAAACTTGACGGTTAATTTAAGCGGACCTAATTAACCCGGGGTGATGAGTTTCATAATTTATTGAAATGTAATTGGAAATCTTTTTATTATGCAAGTGTAACATATGTGGAGATGACCCCCTTAGCTAGCATTCATCCATTCTATTTCATCAATTTCATATTTACATTCTGTTTTAATTTGTTCATTTAATTTAATTTCGTATAAACTTAAATCCCCCTTTACTTTAATGTCAATTTAGTTAGAAATCATTTTAGTTTGTGTTTTTAAAAGCATTTTGAGTCTTTGGTTTGTCTTAGTGTTTTAAAGTTTAGTTTTACATTCTTTGAGTCTAGTTTAGTGTTTATTATTACGTTTTTACGTTTTTGAGTCAAATCCAAGTGATTAACAATCCCTCCTAATCTCCGGTCCAGAACGATCTCTACTTGCACCTATACTACAATTGATAAAAAGAGGGTTTAATTTGTGTGCGTAAAAATCACGCATCAGTTATCCACATACCCCAAGCCCCGTTACAACCCTTGACTTCTATCTTAAGTGTTGTGTATTTCAATTTGTGGAGTTTGAACTTGGTATGAGCTTATGGTATCACTGGTTCTCGCGTCTAAATAGTAGCATTCCATTCATGAGATCATATCTAAACATGCTTATTAACTCCAGAAATTGCTTCCTTTGAAATACATATATGTGAGTGTTTGTTTTTATGATTACATCAATCTTCTCACATATAACTAGTTTAGGGTGTGTAGTCAGAAAATCTGTGTGAAAAACGAGAGCATATCTTGTAAGGATTTGAGCAAATTCTCTAAGGCATGTTACTACATTCAAAACATGGTTTTAAATGCTTAATTGTGAAATAGTATGTGGTGACTATGATTAAGAATGTATTCAAGTGTGAAGATGACTAAAATCTATGGGAATAATGATTTTTAACTTGTCTTGTGCATTGGAAATCCGTGAGACGATTGTTGGAAGGTGTAGGTTGTGTTTTGTTCGTTTTGTCTAGTTTCGTGTTCTTTTGTTTTGTTTTGCTCGAGGACTAGCAAAAGATAAGTGTGGGGGTATTTGATAGGAGCATATTCATGCGACTTAAATAGCTTGTTCTCGTGCATATACGTTAATTTTCTTTAGTTATTTTAGTACTTTAAGCTATTTTCGTGTGTTTGTAGGTCCAAAGGGCTAAAGGAGCAAAAAGATGCATTTTGGAGACTTTTGGAGCACTTTTGGGCTAAGGACGGATAGCTTATGCTTGAAGCCAAAGTGTTGGACAAAATTGAAGACCTAATTAAAGACCAAAGTGTTGGAACCTTGTTCCCTTTAGTTTTAGGACATTTAAACCTTTCCTTTATCCTTAGCCGTGCATAACATTCCAACATTCCACTCAATCACTTATCACACACCACATATCACTTATCACATATCACTTACCACTTATCATTCACCACATATCATTCACCACTTATCATATCATACATTCATTTATCACTTATCATAATCATTCACTTATCACTTAACATATCATACACTTATCACTTATCACTCATAATCATCTACACATTTCAACCATTTAAACACATGTACTTCACCTACAACATCCACCTACTTCACCTACAACATCCACCTACTTCACCTACAAATAACATAGCCATATGTTCCCTCCACTACTCCTATAAATACCCTTGCATTCATTCATTCATGGACATCTCATTTTCATACACAACACACCACAAACACATCCCTTTCTCTCTTAGCCGTGAGTCTCCCTTAGAATCCAAACACCATTTTTCCATTTCCCTATTAATCCAAACACCACTCCCCAAACCATTCACACCATCAAACTATCCTTAGACCTTGTGCTACAACAACGAGGAAGAGAAGAGTGCCTAAACGTTCATACAATTCAAGTTTGAGTTGTTGGAATGTTTAGGTGTTTCTTTGATTTCAATGTTTAAATTCAATTCTCTTTGTTTGTACGTATGAGGAATGGAAGAGAAGAGTGCCTAAACGTTCATACAATTCAAGTTTGAGTTGTTGGAATGTTTAGGTATTTCTTTGATTTCAAAGTTATAATAAACTAAACCCCCTTTAGCTAGGGGGTGATTCGAAATATATGTTTATGCTTGCATTTTGATTTGATTAATTCTAATTGCGTTTCATAAGTTGTGGTTCAATTTGTTTAACCGTTTGATTGATAACTTATTTATGAATGTTTATTAAGAATGCGCGCTTAATTTTCATGCATCAATATGACGCTAGAATATAAGTGAGTTTCACCTAATAGTTACGAACTTATATTCACAAGTAGTGGAGGTTGCTTATAAACAATCGCGTTAAATAAATTCTTGGCATAAGTTTCATGCGTAGTCCATAGTAACGAATGCCTCGTCAACACTTAAAGTTTTCATGATGCTTAATGATCTTTGATTGTATCTTTATTGTGCTTTTCACGTAAAGGACTTTTGGAGAATGTTGTGAATTGCGTTGCGCTAACCCATCCAATTCATTAACTTAAGGAAAACTTGACGGTTAATTTAAGCGGACCTAATTGACCCGGGGCGTTGAGAATTAATGATTTGTTGAAATGCAATTGGAAATCGTTTTATTATGCAAGTATAACATATGTGGAGATGAACCCCGTAGCTAACTTTCCATCCATTTGTTCTTTCTTTTCTTGTTTCTATTTTCATGTTTAATTTAACTTGTTATTCAATTATGTTAAACATGTGAAACTAATTTCTTTTTAGTTAGAGGCGAATTTGAAGCCATGGACATATGTTGGTTATGATTTGATTTACTCCAGTTATGAATTCATGAACTTTAGATGTGGGTTACTTTTCTGTTTTGATTAAGAACTTGTTTATGTATGTGGGTTGAGGGTCGACACTTAATTTGCATGCCTAAGACTTGATGCTAGGATATAAGGGAATTTCACCTAATCGTTATGAACTTATATTCATGAGTAGTAAAAATCGCTAGTCACGATTGTGTTTAGTAAACCCTAGGCTGGATTAACATGCGTATTCCATAGTTATGAATGCCTAGTCAATGTTTATGATTTCCGTTGAACTTAATGATCTTTGTTGAATGTCTCTATCATGCGTATTCCATGTGAGAGACTTTGATTAGGAATAATTTGGTTGTAATGCGTATCCCATTCAATCCAATGAATCTAGGGAAATCTGAAGGTTAATTTAAGCGGACCTAATTAACTTGGAGCATTGTCATTCATCGTTTGTTGAAGTCATAACTGGGAGTCAAATTATATGCTTATGTTCATGTGTGGATAAGGAACCCTCTAACTAGTTTTTCTTCATTCTATTCCATCAATTTCGTTTGTACAATCTGTTTTGTTTCCAAGTTTCTATTCTAGTTTAATTTCGTCCAAAACCAATCCCCCATTTATTTTAAAGTGTTAGATTAGTTAGAAATACATTTATTTTGTGTTTTTACGTTTTTTTGAGTCAAATCCAAGTGATTAACAATCCCTCCTAATCCCCGGTCCAGAACGATCCCTACTTATACATATACTACAATTTGACGAAAAGAGGGTTTAATTTGTGTGCGTATAAATCTCGCATCAAATTTTGGCGCCGTTGCCGGGGATTAGAAAATTTGCTAATCCCTTGGATTGTTTTATTTTCGTTTGTTTTTATTCCAGATTCTTAATGTTGTTTTGTTTCTTGTTCTAGGTACTAGTTTATGACTCGGAGGTCTCATCCGATTCGTAAACATATCCTGGAGTGATTGGGTTCTTCGTCCGGCTGCAAGACGTAAAAGAAAGCGCTACTTGGGAGGCAACCCAATGCATTTTGAAAAAAAAAAAAAAATAATAATAATAATAATAAAAGTGGCGAGGCTTCACAAAGGTTGTTTACTTAAAGACCCACTACGTGGCAAAACTCTTGAAGCGGAAGGCATCGAGACGGAAGGCATCGGGGCAGAAGACATAGGAGCGGAAGGCATCGGAGCTAGAGGCATCGAAGATAGAGCATTCGAGGCCTCAATACTTGGCCAAACGCTGGATGATCCAGGAAAAAGGTGCCTCTGGAGGAAAGACGAAAACCTTTGACGGTCACTTTGAATCCGACCTTCAGACTCTTGCAGTTCATCAAGCTTCCTCTTCATGCCCGTCGAATAGTTGTTGGCAAGCACGTGCAAACTTCTATTCTCATGCTTAAGCAGTTTGATCTCCTGCTTAAGACTTTCCACCTCTGCCATCAATGATTCCACTTGACGGGAGCGGGCAAGCAGGCGTTGGCCCATGTTGGACACAGAACTCGCACACTGAACACTAAGTGCGAGGGACTCTTGAACGGCCAACTCATCGGACCGTCCTGACAGCAGCCTACTATCTTTTGGAGTGAGGAGGTTCCTAGCTACTATTGTAGCTGTTGTGGCATCCTGCATCACGGAGTCTTCACCTGTGAGAGGACCGTTAGAAGATAAGAAAGAAGGGCGCCATACGTTACCTTGACGCGGCGCGGCCGTATCACTGCTGAGACTCAATTCTAAGCTAAGGTTCGATGGGTTTGCCATTTTTCAAAAGTGTTCAAAGAGATGGGGTGGATGGAGTTAATTCTCAAAGGGCCGGAGTCGATTTTCAAGAATGGGAATTCTTCAGAGTGTGTTTGTTGTGGTGATCGATAGCTCTATAAGAAGCCAAGGCGACGCGTCCACCAATTCAAAAAGCCAGAATTTCCGGCGTAAGTTCGGCGACGCTTTCTCAGCTTTTCAGAAAACGCGTTCAACTTTGTCAAAAGATTTCTGACAAAGCTGAAAACACGTGGAGGCCATCATCGCAACTACACATCTTTAGCCGACAAAGCGCAAAGTTCGGCGACGCTTTCTCTGCTTTTCAGAAGACGTGTGCAGCTTTGTCAAAAGGAGCCGCATCTGCACTACCACGTGTCGTTCAGAAAGCGAAGGGGCGTCATTCAGAAATCGAAGGGGCGCCTGCTCAGAAATCGAAGAGGCGTATTCAAAGATCGAAGAGGCGCCACTATTTCAAAAAGCCGAATTTGCGGGATCAAAACGTTTGTCGACAAGGGTAAAAGGTACCACCACTTGATATTATCTCTATATATGTCGACCTTCGTCTTTTATGGCAGGGCAAACCTGAAGAAAATGCCCAACTCTCTCTCACCTCTGAGGGCGCACTCCCAGCAAAGCCTTTCGAAATACTCAATTCTTTCTTCTTCCCCAAAGATGATACCAGATGCCTGGAGTACATATGACCCAGGAGGAAACGGCGGATTGAAGCACGTGCTGATTCATTCACCGCTTCTTCAAAGCAAAGGTATCTCATATCATCAAGGTTAAAAGCAAAAATATCTCATATCATGCTCTTTCCCTGTCTTTTTCTTTGTCCTTGTTCTTACTTGCATGGCAAAGTAAAAGAAGCAATCAGCCGGCACTTGGAGTCAGTCTACCGATCTGGAGCCAACTGCCTGGAATCTATTCCTGATTGCTTACCTAGCGTTGCTCTCGAGTAGTCATCTTCAACGGTTGATACACTTCCAGAGAAGGGACCACTCCTGCAAAGATTGAACAAAGAAACAGATAACAGGAGGAAGCTCAGACCTTCGGGGGAGACCCTAAAAGGAATCCTGCTGCCCAGTTCAAGAGTAGCACAAAGGAAAATCAACGATGGGCGGAAACCAGTTCAAGAGTAAGCCTGTGGAATCACAAAGATCAAAGCCTCAATGCAATCACCAAGGAGAAGAGGGAATTTACACTGCATAACCAGATTTGCGTCCCTAAACTCTTCTCTTTGTTAATTACATTCTGCCATGTTTAGTATGTTTAAATGTTTTTTGTGTGTTTACTTATGTTTTGTGTGAACCATATGCTTAAAACATTGAGGACAATGTTTGATTTAAGTGTGGGGGGGGGGGGGGGGTAACTAAGTTTATTTAATGCAAATTCGTGGGATTTTATCACCCATAACTTCAAATGTTGTTCCTTGCTGTTTTAAGGTGTTTTTAAGTTGTTTTAGAGTGTTTTAGTGTGTTTTGTTTTATAACTCCGAAAATCACATAAAAATTGGAAAAACTTGTTTTAAAAACCCTAAAAAGAGTGTTTTGAGTCATTTTTGTGTGTTTGTGTCTTAGGGTACCTTCCAACACAATGATAAGGATTTGGTTTATAATTGCATGACGGTTAGAAAGAGTTATAAACATAGAGAAAAGTTTGATTTACTCTTGGTATATGCTTGGTTATGGTTATAATGTATGACTTCACATGCAATCATAAAAGAAAAATTCGTTTTTGTAACATGCTTGAAGGAAGGAACTCAAACAAACGCTACAACCCTGAGAGACTTGAGCCTATAACGTTCGTTGGAGAGTATAATCTGTGATTTCTTGTTTTCTAAAGTCGTTGCATGATCTCATTATTCTTTGCTTGGTTACTACTTAGAAGGCGTTTTATCATATAGTTCCAAATGCTAGAACTCATGCCCATTTCATTCAAAGCATGTTATTGATTTGCATAACACATATTCAAGAAGAAGTTGTGTAGTGACCACCACCATAGCCAAATAGCCTTACTTCCCATACTTCGTATATGTTGTAAGTTTTAACCCCGTTGAGCCTTGTTTAGCCTTTATTCTTTGTTTACCCACATTTTCCTCACCTAGCCTAGTTTAGGACAATCCCCACCCTTGTTCTTAAAAGATAGTGAGCATGACTTAATTGAATTCCTTTTGAGTTACATTATGAAAGAAAATAAGTGTGGGGGAGAGAATGTTTAAGTGTTGATGTTTTGAGATTCAAAAGAAAAAAAAAAAAAAAAAAAAAAAAAAAAAGAGAAGAAAAAAATGAAAGAATAAGTGATTGAAGAAAGGTTCCAAAACACCAATTCTGGGTGTAAATTGTCTAAATTCTCCCTTTTTGTTCAAAAGTTGAGTTTTCATTCAAAAGTGAATTCTAAGTTGATTCAAATGCTTTGCTCACTATTTCTTTAAAAACCTTTGTTTTCCATATCCCTTCTTTGTTATCCACATACCCCAAGCCCCGTTACAACCCTTGACTTCTATCTTAAGTGTTGTGTATTTCAATTTGTGGAGTTTGAACTTGGTATGAGCTTATGGTATCACTGGTTCTCGCGTCTAAATAGTAGCATTCCATTCATGAGATCATATCTAAACATGCTTATTAACTCCAGAAATTGCTTCCTTTGAAATACATATATGTGAGTGTTTGTTTTTATGATTACATCAATCTTCTCACGTATAACTAGTTTAGGGTGTGTAGTCAGAAAATCTGTGTGAAAAACGAGAGCATATCTTGTACGGATTTGAGCAAATTCTCTAAGGCATGTTACTACATTCAAAACATGGTTTTAAATGCTTAATTGTGAAATAGTATGTGGTGACTATGATTAAGAATGTATTCAAGTGTGAAGATGACTAAAATCTATGGGAATAATGATTTTTAACTTGTCTTGTGCATTGGAAATCCGTGAGACGATTGTTGGAAGGTGTAGGTTGTGTTTTGTTCGTTTTGTCTAGTTTCGTGTTCTTTTGTTTTGTTTTGCTCGAGGACTAGCAAAAGATAAGTGTGGGGGTATTTGATAGGAGCATATTCATGCGACTTAAATAGCTTGTTCTCGTGCATTTACGTTATGTTTCTTTAGTTATTTTAGTACTTTAAGCTATTTTCGTGTGTTTGTAGGTCCAAAGGGCTAAAGGAGCAAAAAGATGCATTTTGGAGACTTTTGGAGCACTTTTGGGCTAAGGACGGATAGCTTATGCTTGAAGCCAAAGTGTTGGACAAAATTGAAGACCTAATTAAAGACCAAAGTGTTGGAACCTTGTTCCCTTTAGTTTTAGGACATTTAAACATTTCCTTTATCCTTAGCCGTGCATAACATTCCAACATTCCACTCAATCACTTATCACACACCACATATCACTTATCACATATCACTTACCACTTATCATTCACCACATATCATTCACCACTTATCATATCATACATTCATTTATCACTTATCATAATCATTCACTTATCACTTAACATATCATACACTTATCACTTATCACTCATAATCATCTACACATTTCAACCATTTAAACACATGTACTTCACCTACAACATCCACCTACTTCACCTACAACCTCCACTTACTTCACCAACCTCACACACTTACTTCACCTACAAATAACATAGCCATATGTTCCCTCCACTACTCCTATAAATACCCTTGCATTCATTCATTCATGGACATCTCATTTTCATACACAACACACCACAAACACATCCCTTTCTCTCTTAGCCGTGAGTCTCCCTTAGAATCCAAACACCATTTTTCCATTTCCCTATTAATCCAAACACCACTCCCCAAACCATTCACACCATCAAACTATCCTTAGACCTTGTGCTACAACAACGAGGAAGAGAAGAGTGCCTAAACGTTCATACAATTCAAGTTTGAGTTGTTGGAATGTTTAGGTGTTTCTTTGATTTCAATGTTTAAATTCAATTCTCTTTGTTTGTACGTATGAGGAATGGAAGAGAAGAGTGCCTAAACGTTCATACAATTCAAGTTTGAGTTGTTGGAATGTTTAGGTATTTCTTTGATTTCAAAGTTATAATAAACTAAACCCCCTTTAGCTAGGGGGTGATTCGAAATATATGTTTATGCTTGCATTTTGATTTGATTAATTCTAATTGCGTTTCATAAGTTGTGGTTCAATTTGTTTAACCGTTTGATTGATAACTTATTTATGAATGTTTATTAAGAATGCGCGCTTAATTTTCATGCATCAATATGACGCTAGAATATAAGTGAGTTTCACCTAATAGTTACGAACTTATATTCACAAGTAGTGGAGGTTGCTTATAAACAATCGCGTTAAATAAATTCTTGGCATAAGTTTCATGCGTAGTCCATAGTAACGAATGCCTCGTCAACACTTAAAGTTTTCATGATGCTTAATGATCTTTGATTGTATCTTTATTGTGCTTTTCACGTAAAGGACTTTTGGAGAATGTTGTGAATTGCGTTGCGCTAACCCATCCAATTCATTAACTTAAGGAAAACTTGACGGTTAATTTAAGCGGACCTAATTGACCCGGGGCGTTGAGAATTAATGATTTGTTGAAATGCAATTGGAAATCGTTTTATTATGCAAGTATAACATATGTGGAGATGAACCTCGTAGCTAACTTTCCATCCATTTGTTCTTTCTTTTCTTGTTTCTGTTTTCATGTTTAATTTAACTTGTTATTCAATTATGTTAAACATGTGAAACTAATTTCTTTTTAGTTAGAGGCGAATTTGAAGCCATGGACATATGTTGGTTATGATTTGATTTACTCCAGTTATGAATTCATGAACTTTAGATGTGGGTTACTTTTCTGTTTTGATTAAGAACTTGTTTATGTATGTGGGTTGAGGGTCGACACTTAATTTGCATGCCTAAGACTTGATGCTAGGATATAAGGGAATTTCACCTAATCGTTATGAACTTATATTCATGAGTAGTAAAAATCGCTAGTCACGATTGTGTTTAGTAAACCCTAGGCTGGATTAACATGCGTATTCCATAGTTATGAATGCCTAGTCAATGTTTATGATTTCCGTTGAACTTAATGATCTTTGTTGAATGTCTCTATCATGCGTATTCCATGTGAGAGACTTTGATTAGGAATAATTTGGTTGTAATGCGTATCCCATTCAATCCAATGAATCTAGGGAAATCTGAAGGTTAATTTAAGCGGACCTAATTAACTTGGAGCATTGTCATTCATCGTTTGTTGAAGTCATAACTGGGAGTCAAATTATATGCTTATGTTCATGTGTGGATAAGGAACCCTCTAACTAGTTTTTCTTCATTCTATTCCATCAATTTCGTTTGTACAATCTGTTTTGTTTCCAAGTTTCTATTCTAGTTTAATTTCGTCCAAAACCAATTCCCCATTTATTTTAAAGTGTTAGATTAGTTAGAAATACATTTATTTTGTGTTTTTACGTTTTTTTGAGTCAAATCCAAGTGATTAACAATCCCTCCTAATCCCCGGTCCAGAACGATCCCTACTTATACATATACTACAATTTGACGAAAAGAGGGTTTAATTTGTGTGCGTATAAATCTCGCATCAGTCCCAATCATGCCAGGCATAACACACATCCATTCTAACACATTGTCATTGCACATGCATTTCCTTCATTAGTTAACCCACATGCACTTATCACTTATCATCACCACATATCATATCACTTATCACTTATCACTTATCATCACCACTTAACCACTTATCATATCATAACCACATATCATATCACTTATCACTTATCACTTAACATATCATCCACCTACTTCACCTACAACATCCATGATAGGAGCATATTTATGCGACTTAAATGGCTTGTTCTCGTACATTTACGTTATGTTTCTTTAGTTATTTTAGTACTTTAAGCTATTTTCGTGTGTTTGTAGGTCCAAAGGGCTAAAGGAGCAAAAAGATGCATTTTGGAGACTTTTGGAGCACTTTTGGGCTAAGGACGGATAGCTTATGCTTGAAGCCAAAGTGTTGGACGAAATTGAAGACCTAATTGGAGCCAAAGTGTTGGAACCTTGTTCTCTTTAGTTTTAGGACATTTAAACCTTTCCTAATCCTAATCATGCCATGCATAACACACATCCATTCTAACACATTGTCATTGCACATGCATTTCCTTCATTAGTTAACCCACATGCACTTATCACTTATCATCACCACATATCATATCACTTAATCACTTATCACTTATCATCACCACTTAACCACTTATCATATCATAACCACATATCATATCACTTATCACTTATCACTTAACATATCATCCACCTACTTCACCTACAACATCCACCTACTTCACCTACAACATCCACTTCACCTACAACATCCACCTACTTCACCTACAACATCCACTTCACCTACAACATCCACCTACTTCACCTACAACATCCACCTACTTCACCTACAAATGAGATAGCCATATGTTCCCTCCACTACTCCTATAAATACCCTTGCATTCATTCATTCATCTCCATCTCATTTCATACACAACACACCACAAACACTTCCATTCCTTCTCTTTGCCGTGATTTCCCTATTAATCCAAACACCACTCCCCAAACTATTCACACCATCAAACTATCCTTAGACCTTGTGCTACAACAACGAGGAAGAGAAGAGTGCCTAAACGTTCATACAATTCAAGTTTGAGTTGTAGGAATGTTTAGGTGTTTCTTTGATTTCAATGTTTAAATTCAATTCTCTTTGTTTGTACGTATGAGGAATGGAAGAGAAGAGTGCCTAAACGTTCATACAATTCAAGTTTGAGTTGTTGGAATGTTTAGGTATTTCTTTGATTTCAAAGTTATAATAAACTAAACCCCCTTTAGCTAGGGGGTGATTCGAAATATATGTTTATGCTTGCATTTTGATTTGATTACTTCTAATTGCATTTCATAAGTTGTTGATTCAATTTGTTTAACCGTTTGATTGATAACTTATTTATGTATGTTTATTAAGAATGCGCGCTTAATTTTCATGCATGAATATGACGCTAGAATATAAGTGATTTTCACCTAATCGTTATGAACTTATATTCACAAGTAGTGGAGGTTGCTTATAAACAATCGCGTTAAATGAATTCTTGGCACGAGTTTCATGCTCATCATAGTAACGAATGCCTCGTCAACACTTATAGTTTTCATAATGCTTAATGATCTTTGATTGTATCTTTATTGTGCTGTTCACGTAAAGGACTTTTGGAGAATGTTGTGAATTGCGTTGCGCTAACCCATCCAATTCATTAACTTAAGGAAAACTTGACGGTTAATTTAAGCGGACCTAATTAACCCGGGGTGATGAGTTTCATAATTTATCGAAAGATCAACTGGAAATCTTTTTATTATGTAAGTGTAACATGTGTGAAGAAGAACCCCTTAGCTATTCTATCATCCATTCATTCCATTTCATCAATTTCATATTTACATTCTGTCTAGTTTATTTAACTTGATTCGTTATTTCAATTTTCGTATAAACTTAAATCCCCCTTTACTTTAATGTCAATTTAGTTAGAAATCATTTTAGTTTGTGTTTTTAAAAGCATTTTGAGTCTTTGGTTTGTCTTAGTGTTTTAAAGTTTAGTTTTACATTCTTTGAGTCTAGTTTAGTGTTTTATATTGTGTTTTTACGTTTTTGAGTCAGTTTCCAAGAGATTTGCAATCCCTCCTAATCCCCGGTCCAGAACGATCCCTACTTATACTTATACTACAATTGTCAAAAAGAGGGTTTAATTTGTGCGCGTATAAATTCACGCATCAAATTTTGGCGCCGTTGCCGGGGATTAGAAAATTTGCTAATCCCTTGGATTGTTTGTTTCTGTATTGTCTTTTAGATTTAGTTTTTATTTGTGTTTTGTTTGTTAAGAACAACATGGCACTTGATAACGCTTCTCTTTTGTCACAGCTCATGGAAAGGTCCCAAATGCAAAGAGTTGATATATCTAATCTTCAATCAAGGAATAACGTGTTTTCCAATACTTACAATTCGGATTGGAGTGATCATTCAAACTCTATGTGGTGGGAACCTCAAAATGCTCAACAAGGAGGATATTGGCAGCCACCACAACCTCATATTCAATATGCCCAACCAAACTCAAGTTCGTCAATAGATTATAATCAAAAGCTTAATGAATTAATTTGTTTGGTGCAGGGCTCACAAAATCAAGACAATGAGGCTCAACAAGAAGGATATTGGCAGCCATATGAGGAGTTCGTAGGACAGTTTCGAGACCAAGGCGAACTCCCTAGTTCAACCATTGAAAACTCGAAGGAAGATTTTGAAATCCATAATGCTATCACTTTGGGAAGTGCTATGGAGGGAGAATTTGAAAACACCAATGCTATCATGTTGAGAAGTGACAAGGAGGTTCGAACGGACCCTCAACCATCAAAATTAAATCACAAGGAAGAGGAATACACCCAACCCACGGAAAGGGTGGAAACACCTTTACCGGAGGCACCTATTGCTCCTATGCCATCTAATACAGGTATGGTTGTTCCAAATTTCATTATTTTTAACCCCGTTCCAACAAGTATCCCTATTCCTTGCAGATTCATGACTTCCAAGGAAGAAGAAGGTGAAAAAGACATCTTGGAAGCCCTTTCAAAGGTGACAAGTAGGGAATGTCATGAATTCATCAAAGAGGACGTTCTTGAAACCACAAAATCCAAAGAAGTTAAATTTGATGACATTGGACAAGTCATAACCATCACTTGCAATCTGGCCAAGTCCAATATCCCTGAAACTTTCAAAGGAGTGGTGTTTGTCATTGAGTTTTTGTCGGACAAAACAAGTAAGTTTTTTTCAAATTCCTTTACATTTTATACTAACTTGCTGTTTTTTATGAATCAGGCACCTACACTAGAATTCAAACCATTGCCGGTTCACTTCAAGTATCACCTTCCATTCAAGGACCAATTCCATGCCGTTTGATTTTATTTATGTTAATAAAAAAAAATAAATAAAAAAAAATAAAAAAAAAAAAAAAAGAGAGAAAGAAAGATACTAAACATGGAGAAAGGTGGAGCTTCACAAAGGTTGTTTGCGTGAAGCCCCACTACGAGGCGCAGAAGCGGAAGGCATAGAAGCGGGAGGCATAGAAGCGGGAGGCATCGGAGCGGAAGCCATCGGAGCGGGAGGCATCGGAGCTAGAGCATTCCAGGCCTCAATACTTGGCCAAGCGCTGGATGACCCAGGAAAAAGGTGCCTCTGGAGATAAGACGCAAGCCTTTGACGGTCACTGTGAATTCGACCCTCAGATTCTTGCAGCTCATCAAGCTTCCTCTTCATCCCCGACGAATAGTTATTTGCAAGCACATGCAAACTTCTATTCTCGTACTTAAGCTGCTGGATCTCTTGCTTAAGTCTTTCCACCTCGGCCATCAACGATTCCACTTGGCGGGACCGAGCAAGCAGGCGTTGGCCCATGTTGGACACAGAACTCGCACACTGAACACTAAGTGCGAGGGACTCTTGAACGGCCAACTCATCGGACCGTCCTGACAGCAGCCTACTATCTTTTGGAGTGAGGAGGTTTTTAGCTACTATTGTAGCTATTGTGGCGTCCTGCATCACAGAGTCTTCACCTGAAAGATGACCGTTAGAAGATAAAAAAGAAGGGCGCCATACATTACCTTGACGGGGCGCAACCGGATCGCTGCTGAGACTCAAATCTAAGCTAAGGTTCGATGAGTTTGCCATTTTTTTTTCAAAAGTGTTCAAAGAGAAGGGGTGGATGGAGTTAAAATTTCACAAAGAGCCGGAGTCGAGTTTCAGGAATGGGAAATCTTCAGAGTGTGTGTGTTGGGGTGATTGATAGCTCTATAAAAAGCCAAGACGACGCGTCCACCGATTCAAAGAGCCGGATTTTCCGGCGTAATTTAGGCGACGCTCCCTCGGCTTTTCAAGAAAACGCGTTCAACTTTGTCAAAAGATTTCTGACAAAGCTGAAAACACGTGGAGGCCATCATCGCATCTACACATCTTTAGCCGACAAGCGCAAAGTTCGGCGACGCTTTCTCTGCTTTTCAGAAGACGCGTGCAGCTTTGTCAAAAGGAGCCGCATCTACACTACCACGTGTCGTTCAGAAAGCAAAGGGGCGTCGTTCAGAAATCGAAGGGGCGCCTGCTCAGAAATCGAAGAGGCGTATTCAAAGATCGAAGAGGCGCCACTATTTCAAAGAGCCGGATTTGCGGGATCAAAACGTTTGTCGACAAGGGTAAAAAGTACCACCACTTGATATTATCTCTATATATGTCGACCTTCGTCTTTTATGGCAGGGCAAACCTGAACAAAATGCCCAACTCTCTCTCACCTCTGAGGGCGCACTCCCAGCAAAGCCTTTCGAAATACTCAATTCTTTCTTCTTCCCCAAAGATGATACCAGATGCCTGGAGTACATATGGCCCAGGAGAAAACGGCGGATTGAAGCATGTGCTGATTCATTCACCGCTTCTTCAAAGCAAAGGTATCTCATATCATCAAGGTCAAAAGCAAAAATATCTCATATCATGCTCTTTCCCTGTCTTTTTCTTTGTTCTTGTTCTTACTTGCATGGCAAAGTAAAAGAAGCAATCAGCCGGCACTTGGAGTCAGTCTACCGATCTGGAGCCAACTGCCTGGAATCTATTCCTGATTGCTTTCCTAGCGTTGCTCTCGAGTAGTCATCTTCAACGGTTGATACACTTCCAGAGAAGGGACCACTCCTGCAAAGATTGAACAAAGAAACAGATAGCAGGAGGAAGCTCAGAGCTTCGGGGGAGACACTAAAGGGAATCCTGCTGCCCAGTTCAAGAGTAGCACAAAGGAAAATCAATGATGGGCGGAAACCAGTTCAAGAGTAAGCCTGTGGAATCACCAAGATCATGCCTCAATACAATCACCAAGGAGAAGAGGGAATTTACACTCCATAACCAGATTTGCGTCCCTAAACTCTTCTCTTTGTTAATTACATTCTGCCATGTTTAGTATGTTTAGTTGCTTTTTGTGTGTTTACTTATGTTTTGTGTGAACCATATGCTTAAAACATTGAGGACAATGTTTGATTTAAGTATGGGGGGGGGGTAACTAAGTATATTTAATGCAAATTCGTGGGATTTTATCACCCATAACTTCAAATGTTGTTCCTTGCTGTTTTAAGGTGTTTTTAAGTTGTTTTAGAGTGTTTTAGTGTGTTTTGTTTTATAATTCGAAAATCCCATAAAAATTTGAAAAATTGTTTTGAAAAACCCAAAAAGAGTTGTTTTAAGAGTCGTTTTTGTGTGTTTGTGTCTTAGGGTACCTTCCAACACAATGATAAGGATTTGGTTTATAATTGCATGACGGTTAGAAAGAGTTATAAACATAGAGAAAAGTTTGATTTACTCTTGGTATATGCTTGGTTATGGTTATAATGTATGACTTCACATGCAATCATAAAAGAAAAAAATTCGTTTTTGTAACATGCTTGAAGGAAGGAACTCAAACAAACGCTACAACCCTGAGAGACTTGAGCCTATAACGTTCTTTGGAGAGTATAATCTGTGATTTCTTGTTTTCTAAAGTCGTTGCATGATCTCATTATTCTTTGCTTGGTTACTACTTAGAAGGCGTTTCATCATATAGTTCCAAATGCTAGAACTCATGCCCATTTCATTCAAAGCATGTTATTGATTTGCATAACACATATTCAAGAAGAAGTTGTGTAGTGACCACCACCATAGCCAAATAGCCTTACTTCCCATACTTCGTATATGTTGTAAGTTTTAACCCCGTTGAGCCTCGTTTTGCCTTTATTCCTTGTTTACCCACATCACCCCTTACCTAGCTTAGAGTAGGACTTTCCTATACCCTTGTTCTTAAAGTTTAGTGAGCATGACTTAAATGAATTCCTTTTGAGTTACATTATGCAAGAAAATGAGTGTGGGGGAGTAAAAGTTTGTTCTTACGTTTATATGTATGTTTTGAGATTCAAAAGAAAAAGAAGAAAAGAAAAAAAAAAAAAAGGAGTGAAAATAAGTAAGAATGAACTCACGAGCGTTGATGGTTGAAGAAAGGGTCCAAAAAGTTGAATATGGCCCTAAGTTTTGTGTGATTTTCCCTTGGGTGTTCAAAGTTGACTTCTGCATTCTTAAGGGAATTCTAAGTGCCTAATTCAATACTTTGCTCACTATTGCTTTAAGAATGTTTGTTTATCCTTCACCTTTCATTGTTAGCCAATACCCTAGCCCCGTTACTACCCTTTGACTTCTATATTGAGTGTTATGTATTTCAATTGTGGAGTTTGAACTTGGTATGAGCTTATGGTGTCACTGGTTCTCGCGTCTAAGTAGTAGCATTCCATTCATGAGATCATATCTAAACATGCTTATTAACTCCAGAAAATGCTTTCCTTATTATAACATATGTGAGTGTTCGTCTACATGTTTACATCAATCTTCTCACATATACCTAGTGTAGGGTGTGTAGTCAGAAAATCTGTGTGAAAAACGAGAGTACATCTAGTAAGAAATTGAGGGAATTCTCTAAAGGCATGTTACTACATTTGAAATGTGTTTTAATTGCTTAATTGTGAACTAGTATGTGGTGACTATGATTAAGAATGTACTTAAGTGTAAAGATGGCTCAAATCTGTGAGAATAATGATTTTTAACTTGTCATGTGCATTGGAAGTCCCTGATACGATTGTTGGAAGGTGTAGGTTGTGTTTTGTTCTTTTTGTTTTGTTTTTCTGTTTTGCTCGAGGACTAGCAAAAGCTAAGTGTGGGGGTATTTGATAGGAGCATATTTATGCGACTTAAATGGCTTGTTCTCGTACATTTACGTTATGTTTCTTTAGTTATTTTAGTACTTTAAGCTATTTTCGTGTGTTTGTAGGTCCAAAGGGCTAAAGGAGCAAAAAGATGCATTTTGGAGACTTTTGGAGCACTTTTGGGCTAAGGACGGATAGCTTATGCTTGAAGCCAAAGTGTTGGACGAAATTGAAGACCTAATTGGAGCCAAAGTGTTGGAACCTTGTTCTCTTTAGTTTTAGGACATTTAAACCTTTCCTAATCCTAATCATGCCATGCA